>NC_090912.1:405828-420828 GCF_040956055.1 Brachionichthys hirsutus
CACATTAGTCTTTTGCTGCGTGTGGTTCAGCTGAGTAGCAGCGCAGTCTGGCAGCTAACGTGCTAGCGCTAGCTTAAACCACATCAGCCCAGAGGCGCCGCTGGACCGGGTTGACTGTTAGCTTAAACCCCGTCCCAGCCCAGAGGAGCCGCTGGATCGGGTTGACTGTTAGCTTAACCCCCGCCCCAGCCCAGAGGAGCCGCTGTACCGGGTTGACTGTTAGCTTAAACCCCGCCCAGCCCAGAGGCGCCGCTGGACCGGGTTGACTGTTAGCTTAAACCCCGTCCCAGCCCAGAGGAGCCGCTGGACCGGGTTGACTGTTAGCTTAAACCCCCGTCCCAGCCCAGAGGAGCCGCTGGATCGGGTTGACTGTTAGCTTAAACCCCGCCCCAGCCCAGAGGAGCCGCTGTACCGGGTTGACTGTTAGCTTAACCCCCGCCCCAGCCCAGAGGAGCCGCTGTACCGGGTTGACTGTTAGCTTAACCCCCGCCCCAGCCCAGAGGCAGGGGCGGTGTTTGACTGTTTGTTCTGTCCGCAGCGTGTTGTCTGAACTCGAGGTGCTGCAGTCCATCTATCTGGATGAGCTGCAGGTCAACAGCAGAGACGACGGGTGAGTGTTAGCATGTCATTAGCTCTAAGCTCGACTGTCCAGGTCCGGTTCTCCGAGTCCAGCTGGACCTGAGAGCCCCCGTTAATTCTGTTAGCCCGTATCCAAGGACAAACGTATTAGTATATCTTAAATCAATCTGTGAAATGTTAGAAGCTTCTTAAAAAACCTTGTCTCCTCTTTGATCTCGTCAGCAGCTGGGGGGTGAGCCTGGTCCTCTACCCGTCCACAGCGGAGGATTCTCTGTCCCAGTTTGTCCGACTCACCCTCACCATGACTCTGGATCAGCAGGTAAACGCTCCACGACCCCGACCGGGCCGAAGCTCCCGGACGCTGCTCATGTTGGACCCGTCTCTGTTTTAGTATCCATCGTCTGCTCCGGCCATCTCCATCCACAACCCGCGAGGTCTGTCCGATGACAAGCTCCGCAGGTAAGCGGCTGGACGTGATCAATCACCAGGGTCACGACGGCAGCCTCTCACCATCATGTCTCCTTTCAGCGTCCAGAAGTGTCTTCAGCTGGAGGCTCAGGCCCGTCTGGGCTCGCCGGCGCTGTATCAGCTCATTGAGGTCTTTACCCAAAGCATTTAATACAATCTGTGATTGCAAGTAAAGGAGTAGTTCGCCCAGAAGCATTCCACCGCCAGTCCGGGGGGGTTCTGGTGTTCTCCTAAGAACCTCTTCGCCCTTTCATTCCTAAACGTTCTCCTGTTTCCTTCACCCAGAAAGCCAAAGAGATCTTGACCGACAGCAACGTTCCTCACGGGAACTGTGTCATCTGCCTGCACGGCTTTCAGGTAGGCGGTTCTGATGGCTCCAGAAGCCCGGTTGGAGCCCGGTTGATTGTTGTCGTCGGTGTCCTCAGGAGGACGAGGTGTTCACCAAGACGAGCTGCTACCACTACTTCCACTGCCACTGCCTCGGCCGCTACGTCAGCCACTCCGAGAGCGAGCTCCGGCAGAGGGAGAGGGAGCTGGAGGAGGACAAAACCAGAGCCGGCGCCGCCCCCCAGGTGAGCCCGCGGCCCACAGCGCTCGCCGCGTCCTTCCGCCAGCTGTTGACTCCCGACTCCTCACAGGAGCTGACCGTGGTGTGTCCGGTGTGCAGAGAACCGCTGACGTACGACGTGGATCAGCTCCTGTCCTCCCCCGCCCCCCAGCTGCCGGAGGTAAAGCCACAGCCCAGCGATGGGGGGGGGGGGGTCGGTTCTGAATCTCCACGCCGGCCTCATCTTAAGCATCTTTGTGCCTCCCAGCTCGACGAAGCGGCCATCGCTTCCGGTTTCCGACTGAAGTGGCTGAAACTCCAGAAGGTGATGGAAAGACAGAGGTCTAAAGGGGGGGTCATCGACCCGGACGAGGAGTCCAAGCGTTTCCTCATTCACATCAACCAGGTGGGGCCGGGGCCGGCGCCGGCGCCGCGCAGACGTCGTTGGCACTGAATGAGTTAACGGTCTTTGATTCCACAGACTCCATCTGCGGCTGAAAATGGAAACCCGGATGTCGACGCCGCTCCCCCGCCGTCCTCCCCTCATCCTCCCGCTGGTGGAACCGGCGTGGGACCGTCCCGCTGCAGGGGCGGTCAGAGCCAGAGGCACCAGAACCCCGGGCTGGGGCAGAGAAGAGGGGGCAGGTCCAGAGCCCAGCAGAGAGCTGCCCCCGTCGCTGAGCACATGGACAAACTGTCTCTGTCCTCAGAGCAGGCCGAAGGCCCGACAAAGGCCAAAGGTCAGGGTCACTTTGGACAGCGACCGGAGAGCCTGGCGTGTCCTGATCGCCCCCCGAGACAGGAAGCTCCGGAGCCTGAATGTCCCGAAGGCGCCACAGGCAATCATGGCCACCATGGAAGGAGGCGGGGCTCCCACAGACCCCTCCCACACCACAGGTCCACGCACTGCCACTGGGACAGGAGAGCCTCAAGAAGCCGCGGAGGACCCGGTAACCTGTACAGTAGAGGAGGGGGGCACCGGGGGAGGGGCTTCCAGCACAGCGTGCTGGAGAGGGAGGCGGGAAGAGAGGAGGTGCTATGACAAAGGGCAAGAGGAGGGCCAATGAACAAGTGTAGAACCCGCCCCTCCTCGCCGGCGCCGCCGTCATGGCTTCTGATGCCCCCCCGTGTCTCGGTGCAATATGAAGTGAACAAAGCAAATAAAACGTTCTTTGGACGCCAGCGTGTCGGTCTTTATTTGATCGTTGAGTACTTTAATATAAGGACAGAAACCAGTCAGGTTGCCAGGGCAACGCGAATAAATAACCCCGGACTAGTTTAGACGGTTACCGGGTCATCAACCAGCTTCACGTCGTTCCGTTCTATTTTAGCGGTTACAACAGGAAACAGGACGGACAGGTGAGTCCTGCTTCGGTAGGGGGGAGACTCCAGGTCGGAATAACTATTTGTGAGGAGGACTCTTCATCGCCCCCCCCCCCCCCCCCCCACCCGGGCCTCTACCTGATCCGGATCTCGAAGCACAGACAGTTGCAGGAGTCGCACGCTGGAGGCTGACAGGTACAGGCACAGTCCAAATGGGCGCACTGGGGGGGGCAAATCAAAGGGTCAGACCAGAACGACGTCACAGCAGCGGTAATATCAGCGAAGACACTCACGGGGGAAGAGGAGCCCGGTGCGCCCCAACAGGGGGGGGCCGTGCAGTCACACGGTGCGTCCCAACAGGGGGGGGCCGTGCAGTCACACGGTGCGTCCCAACAGGGGGGGGGCCGTGCAGTCACACGCTTCTGCCAACCTGAAGCACCGCTGGCTCAGAGACATGTCAGGACAACAGTCACAGCACTGGGGGGGGGCAGCGGTCCTTTGGCAGACAGAAAACAGGGGGGGGTCATTGATCAAAGTAGGACCCATAAACCGAACTGGCTGGACCAGCCGCACCAACCTTGATGCAGAACCGGATCCACAGCACAACCGCCAGGAGCAGCATGTAGAGAGATAGCGTTATCATTAGCACCGCTGGGAGGGGGATGGCGAGCCCCCAAACAGGCAACCCCTGAGGAAGGGAACCAACACGCTGTAAAAACACCCATTAGAGCCGGGGGGGGGGGGGAGCCCCCAAACAGGCAACCCTGAGGAAGGGAACCAACAAGCTGTAAAACCACCCATTAGAGCCGGGGGGGGAGCCCCCAAACAGGCAGCCCCTGAGGAAGGGAACCAACACGCTGTAAAACCACCCATTAGAGTCGGGGGGGGAGCCCCCAAACAGGCAACCCCTGAGGAAGGGAACCAACACGCTGTAAAACCACCCATTAGAGCCGGGGGGGGGGGAGCCCCAAACAGGCAACCCCTGAGGAAGGGAACCAACACGCTGTAAAACCACCCATTAGAGCCGGGGGGGGGGGAGCCCCCAAACAGGCAACCCCTGAGGAAGGGAACCAACACGCTGTAAAACCACCCATTAGAGTCGGGGGGGGGGGGAGCCCCCAAACAGGCAGCCCCTGAGGAAGGGAACCACTGAGCCCCCACAGGTTCCCTTCCTCGGGGTTGCCTGTTTGGGGTCCCCCCCCCCCCCCTGACTGAAGACGTGTTGCTTACTTGCATTCTGAGTTTCTGAGGAGCCTTTCGATCACATCCCGCCTGGAAAAGAGGCACAAAAACAAGCTAAAGCGTTTTTGTCTTGCGTTCGTTTCTGAGTGAATCGTGTGTATTTTGAGACTGACAAAATACAAAACTTTAAACTTTAAATTCCATCTCTATTTGTTATTTTCGTTTAATATCTCATCTTAAGCTAGCTCCGGCTCTCTCTCGGTTTGTTAGCCATTAGCACACCGACTCAAGGATCACCGTTTCCAGGGTTACGCGCATTCGTTTTATTGAACAAAGTGTACGAACTTTCCATGCGCTGTTGCTAAAGCTATGCTAACACGGAAAACAAAGCGAGCTAACGCGGCTAACGGCTCACCGCTGCCCGCCGTTCGGGACTTTAACGGATTCACCTCTTCTTGTGATAAATCCACGGCCGGTATAGTTCAAGCAAAATCAGTTTGAGTTTGATCGTTGATCTGGAAACGGACTACATTCGCTAAAAACGAACATCAGCTTCGTTGCCATGGATCCAGAAGGGTCCCTAGAAGGGACAAAAGAGGCAAACCGAAGGGCGATTCAGAAATGACCGCTGAAGCAAACACCTGTTCATCTGCAAAACTGACGTAATCAGGAGAACCCAGAGCGTTCCATGCGTGCTACTAAACTAAAACCCAAAATTAAAACGGGCTAACCCAGAAAGCACGCTTATCGGGAACACTAGCGGATTTAATTACCCGCCAATGGTTTAATTCTCATATCCGCTCGGGAGGTACGAGTCTCAACCTCTGAATGGCGACCTCTGCTGGGAGGACGCCGGAGAGCCTGGAGGGAACACCTTGCTTTCTGCTCCAAGGCGACACGCCGGCTGTCGAGCCCATCAAGATCGCTTTTTAACCAGATAAAGCGTCCCAGCCTGCTTCGGTGTCCGGCTCCGGGGTCGCCCTCTGGGGTCGCCCAGCAGGCGCGGCGCACAGACCGAGCTGCAGGGAACCCAGGGACTCACGCGTGACCCCCCCCCCCCCGTTCATGCTTACACCACTGCAACACGTATGGACACTCATCGTTTATTGAACACACCGAAGTACAAAACAAATGTTACAAGAAACTGCCCTTTTATTGTGGCACGAAACCCTAGAAAAAAAAATTAAAATGAAATAAACGAGGGGAGGAAGGAGGAAGTGTGTGGTAGGATCATCGCCACTCATCCCCGATGCTGTGTGGAGCTGCACTGGTGCGAGCCTGCCCTCTGGTGGTGTGGAGGGGTAGTGGTGTCACACAGTCCCATGTCAGAGGCAATTCACGCGTTACCCAATAAGATGGTGGGGCAGCAAGGGAGGGCGCAACAGCAGCACATAAGAGGAGAGGGAGGGGGCTCCAGCCTTCAGAGAGGGGGGGTTGCCATCTGCTTTTAGAAACCGTGGACCTTGAGCTGCTCCTCCTTGGCCATGCGAACCTACAAAGAGACACCGTTCAGTCCAAGCGACCCAGTAGCTCAGATCTGAAACTGGGGTGAACCAAACGGTGCGCTGCACTCCTTCAGGAGATTAAAGAAACTTACCTCCAAGATGAACTGGCAGATATTCTTACGCTGGTCTCCCTGGAGCTGAATCACTTCACCATACTCTGAGTGGTCAATCACTGTCCCATTGCACGCAAACTTCTATTAAAAAAGGGCACAAATAGAGAATATGAAGCAGAGCCAGACAGCGAGCACGGAAACACCTTCCATCCGGGCCCGGGCAGGTTCTACCTTCTTGAAAGCCTTGACGAGCTTCTTCTTGTCATAGTCGACAGCGAGGCCCTGGACGGTGGTGAGGGTCTTCCTGCCGTTCCGCTGCTGGATTCTTATGTGGATGTACTCTTCTGAGCCAACGGAGTGTTTATCATGACCCTTAATTGCATCAGCAAAGGGGTCTGAAGGAATAAAAAAAAGTTTAATATACTAAAATGTTATTCAGCAAAACCAGCCCCCGCAAAAGTGTCCACAACTGTCCCCATCCTGACGCCGCAATGTAGACAATCCGTTGATATTTAGCTACTTTCTGCACCCGCAGCACGTCACCGCCAGGTCGGCTTCTGTTTCTGGCGAGCTGCGCGGACGTGCGGCCTCGATTTACGGCTTAACAGCTTATTGCCGCGTCAGCTGCCCGTGGAGACCCGGACACTAAGAGCGGCCATTTCCACGGTGTGAAAAGTTCCGACCTACCGTGCCGTGGCTCCTACTCGTTACACGGTTTTGTTCTCAATGCTAACGCAGCTAAAGGAACTAGAGCATTAGCCAAGGGCAGGCCTGAGGCCTTACCCCTGACAAAAGGCCGCCGTCCCTTGAAATGCCCAAAACATTAAATTTGACCATAATCGATAAAATATCAAGTGACATTCCCATGGCAAAATGTGCGCTTCACTTAGCAGGCCTGGTACCGAGAAGATAAAAACACTGCTAAACACATTAAACGTCGACGGAAACCAGAAGCTTAAGATTAGCTTCGCTAACACTCGCCCCTCCCCCACCTCGTCAGATGAGCGGATTAAAACGACTCACCATAAGTATTTAGGTTCTGTATACCGGACATACGAGATATACGACGGTCCTCCTTCCCTTAATGAAATAAGTTCCTACGCGAGCGGCCGGCCGGCTAACTTTCACTTGTCACTGCAGCTGATCGATTTCGGGCTGCGAACGTTCCTCGAGTCTGCCTCTTCAAAATGGAGTCCGCTAGGCTGATGAAACTGAAAAACAAGCTTTTATAGCTCCTCCCCCAGACAACGCCACGGCGGTGATGACGCGTGCATGTTGCCACGCCCTATTGTTTCTCAACTTTACCGGAAAGGTGACGTCATGTTTCAATTGTAATCACAGCTGCAGGAAAATCACCAAAACTTCAGCGCTCGTTTCACCCGATCATTGATCAAACGTTCTGAAACGGGTCTGATCGTCGGGGCTCGGGTCTATTCGGGTTTATTCGGGTTTATTCGGGTCTATTCGGGTTTATTCGGGTTTATTTACTGCTTGGACATAGTATCACCTTAAACTGAATGTTGTCCCGGCTAGTAAATTGATTATCTAACAAAGCTAAAATCACTGACTTGCCACACCGTCAGACCCCCCCCCCCCACCCCCCAAAGCTGTTCAAGTCTGTCGATATGTTTATTACCATAAAGTTCCTCATTAGTTTAACCCTCAGTAGTTAATTCCTTGCAGCTGGTTACCCCGGTAACCGGTTTGACTAGATTAACTGGCGGTCTCTGGTCTCAGCCGTGTCTGCGTGCACGCTGCAAATAAAACGGGCCCAAGTCATGATAGACAAAACAGCAAAACCTTTATTGAAAGTCATTCGTCATCCATGAGCCAATGGGGCAAATATTTCATGGTACAACATGGCGAGGTGGCGTGGGAGCGCCCCCGAGGCAGCCGGGGGGCGTTCTGGACTCGTCCAGTCACGCAGCAGAGCAACACGCCACCTCAACAGCTAACCAGCAATAAACTGCTACACAACTGCGCCTAGTGCACAAACATACAAACAAAACAGGATTAGCATTTCTGATGATTTTATTACGTAATGTTTGTAGAATCATTTCAAATGAAAACAAATCATTTGAGGCGATACCCTGGACATTGTGACGACCTTGGAATGTGGCTGAAACAGATTTCTGAAGACAATTGACTCTGCAAATCAGTCGAAATGACACTGAACAGAAAGAAAAACTTTCTGGGGTCATGCTTTTATTTTGAGATATGAAGTAATTATCCCTCCGGAGAGTCGAGTTTCTGATCATTTGATTTAGACAGGCCGCAGGTTTTACTTTGCAGAGCGCACTAATAAGACGTGTCGTTTCGTCTTCGAGGACGTCTTCATGTCTCTGAACGAGAGACACGACGGAGCGCGTGCTGCGGCTCGCTGAGGCGGAGGCGGCGGAACCGAACCAAACGGACTTGGAAGCGATTATCATAAAGCTAGCAACAACAGGACGTCACGCCACTTCCAACATGATCGCTAAAACGTTAAAAATGCAGAAAGAACAGGATTGAAAAACCTTTTTGTGGCCAAATGAAAAATGAAAGACAAACATTAACCTTTTCACTGCTGAATGGCGGCGATCGCCGTCTGGGACTGGAAGAAGGGAAGCCACCTGAGGAGAGGCAAAGCAGCAAATCAGTGGTCAGAAATCATCTCAGCACGAAACCAGTTCTCTGTCAGACCCGGTTCCGTTTACGTTTCCAACTCCTCGGAGACCGGACTCACATTTAACGGACTCTGACCTCTTGGCAGCGCCGCTCTACGGGGATCTGCCGCCGTTCTCCGCTGCTGACTTGGGTTGGCTTTTAGATCTTGACCTGGACCCTCTTTTGGAGGCAGGGGTGCGGCTTCTGGACCTGGATCTAGATCTGGAACGGGACTGGGCCTTGGTCTTCTTGTTTTTGGGAGAGTGAGACTTGGATCGGGAGTAGGAGCGAGATCTGGATTTGCTGTGGCGGGACCGGCTCCGGGAACGAGAACGGCTCCTGCTGCGAGATCTGCTGCGGCGCCGGTCTCTCGGGCTGGGGGAGGAGCTGGACACATTCAGTGGGTTGAGTTCTGGACAGCGTACAGTGAACTACAGAACAGCAAACGGACCGAGCAGCTGTTCCAGTCCAGAACGACTGCAGCTGCTTGGACCGGTAACAGGAGAACATGTCTGACCCGGGGAGCAGCCGGGTCTCAGGATCCAACAGGATCCAACAGGATCCAACAGGATCCAACAGGACACCGTTTCACTCAACGGCTCTGAACACGCATCAATCCCGTTTCCAACGGAACGTCGGGTCGGTGACCGAACATCTGGGTTCTATCCCCGAGCTAGCATGTCTGCAGGCCCTGTGTGTGTGTGTGTGTGTGTGTGTGTGTGTGTGTGTGTGCACGTGTGGGTGCTCAAGGCCTACGTGTGTGTATCGAGTGAAAAAAAGTAATCATCCTCCTTCGTCTTCAGACCCAGACGGCTGTAGGAGACGACCCGGCCAGCGCTCCGGAGGACAGGAAGTCCCGCCCTGTTGGAGGAACCCTTCACCGCGCCCCTTCCTCTTTGAGCTCGCTGCTTTTCGAACCCGCCGCTCGTCTGAGTGACTCACGGTTCTGACGTCGGTACACGTAAAGGAAGAAGCAGCTCATAACGAACGCGGAGAACAGACGAGCTCGATGGAGAGCTGCACTAACAGGAAGTGACGTCTGCCATGTCAGGAACTGTTGGACGAGTCTGGATCGCAGAACCATGAACTGTTCTAAGGGGAACGTGTCCAGAGAACCAGAGATCGGGTTCACAGACATCCGAGCTGGACCCGAACATTTATTCTTACCTTCGGCTTCGGTGTCCGCTGTACCTCCTGGGGGGCCCCCCCCCTCCTCCTCCTCCTCCTCCTCCTCCTCCCCCCCCTCCGTCTCCTCCTCGTCGTCCTCCTCCGTAGTAGGAGTCAGGGGGTCTCCCGTAGCGGGCCATCTGGACGCGCAGCTCCCGCCCGTCGAGCAGCGCGCCGTCCATGGCGTCCATCGCGTCTTCGGCGTCCCGTTTGTCGAAGAACCGCACGAACGCGAACCCCCGGCTCTCCTTCGTGTAGCGGTCTCGGGGGATGTACACGTCCCCGACGCGGCCATACTTATCGAACACACGTCTCAGGGTCTCCGGGTTGGTCCGGTAGGTGAGGTTGTCCACTTTGAGGGACGTCATTCCATCCACGTCCGGTGGAGCTCGACCGTAACTCATGCCGATTGTTAGCCTTTGAGGCCTGCTAGCTTACCGCAGAGCTGTTTGAATCCGCGCTTCCGCTATAACGGAAAAGACGCCGGTAAAAACCGAACCGATTACCCTCGATCGTGTTGCCGTTCGGGCGACACTATCGGAAAATAAGCGACTTATTTCTGCACAACTTTCCCCGAGATGGCTTCGGCCGCCCAAAACCAGTGAAGTTCTTCTTCTGTCATCAAAATGGCGGCTGTAAAACAACTGCATGGCGCATTGCTGCCCCCTTCTGCACCGGAAAGGGAATTACACCAGAGCCCTCTTCTGTAATGTTCCGCGTTCCACCAGTTCCAGGTGGTTTCCAGGGTGTCGTTTGATGTTTATAATTGAGATTAGACATTGTAATAAACAACACACATGAAGTACTCAATTAAATACTCTTCTACTGCAGAAATTAGTCGCTTCTGTGTCGCGCTTCCTTTGATTTACTTAAACATAAAAAATACACGCAGATATTAAAGTATTATCTGTCATTTATGGAGGCATCGTTTAATATTTTTAATGTGTATTAAATCCTTTATTTCGTGAATTTTATTTTATTTTTGCCCGGAAATGGTTTCACTTTGCTATAGCTTTCTTGCTAACGGCAGCGTCTACATTAAAACGTGATATTGGACTTCTTTGCCTATTTTTATTTGTTCGAGAGAGAAAAAATAATTCTGGAATTAGTTCATGGGTTATTGAAAAACATTAAACGAGTCTTTAAAGTGAATAACACCGCGGGGAGCCTTCGTTTGAGAGCGTTTACGGCCTATCTGAGCGTCGCGGTGCTAATATGCTAAAATGACGCCGCAGTCAGCTGATTGTCACGTGACCGCCTGAGTTTCAGGAAGGTTCCTGTTTACCGGTTCAGAGAACAGACTGGAGAACCCGTTCGTGTTCAGTTAGTTAGTTAGTTAGTTAGTCAGTTAGTTCAAGAACAAAATGGCTAACTGAGCGTATCGTCCCGAAGGCCCGAAAGAAGCGAGCAGCTTCAGCGCCGCCGGTAAGTCCAGCGCGTCCTCCGGTCCTTCCGGTTCGGTGTCACCTCCGACCGGACACGTCGGAACACGTCTCCTGATAAACGGCGCAGAAGGGTGAAGATAAAGGCTTGTAACATCTGTTCTGTTGCTCTGTTTAAATAACGCAGAACATTTTGCTGAGGGTTCAAAAACGGTCTCCAAATGTATTATAAACGGAAAAACGATGGCGGCTCTTCCATACGGGGAAGCATGTAGTCCTGATCAAACAGCTGTTTCAATGAAGCGTCCTGATCTCCAGATGTGCTGCTCTATTTCTCCACCCTTCTCTTTCCAGATGTGCTGCTCTATTTCTCCACCCTTCTCTTTCCAGATGTGCTGCTCTATTTCTCCACCCTTCTCTTTCCAGATGTGCTGCTCTATTTCTCCACCCTTCTCTTTCCAGATGTGCTGCTCTATTTCTCCACCCTCTCTTTCCAGATGTGCTGCTCTATTTCTCCACCCTTCTCTTTCCAGATGTGCTGCCCCCCACAGTAGATTTGTTCCTCATCACGTCGTCACGGCGTTTACAACATGAGTCCCGATGGGAAGAGGTCGTTTAACATCGTCGTCCTCGGCTTCGGCTTCATGTTCATGTTCACTGCTTTTCAAACATGTGGCAATATAGAGGTATGTCCGGTCGGGCGACGCCCCCCCCCCCCCCGAGCAGACCTCCCGACGGGACGAACTGACTGTCCTCCACTTTCTCCATCCTCTCAGCAAACGGTCATCAAGAGCTTCAACAGCACCGAGTTCCACGGCAGCGGCTACTCCAGGTAACGGCGGCCGGACGTGGCTCCTCCCCCTAACCCTAACCCTAACCCTGACCCTGTCCGTCCTCTGTCCCCTGCAGCATGGCCATCATCTATGGCGTCTTCTCTGCATCGAACCTGATCGCCCCCTCGGTGGTGGCGCTGATCGGCCCGCAGCTGTCGATGTTCTTCAGTGGGCTCCTGTACAGGTAGGCCGTCTCTGCCCGTCTCCGCCCGTCTCTGCCCGTCCTCGTCGCCCGCGCCGCCCGAGCTCCAGCGCCTGATGTCTCCCGCGGTTCCTCCTGCAGCGGCTACATCGCCGTCTTCATTCACCCGTACACGTGGAGCTTCTACACCGGATCCGTGCTGGTGGGAATCGGAGCAGCGGGTAAAGACGCGGCGTCCGGCGCCGGCTTCTTCGCCCCGCCCCGTGGTCATGTTTGCCGCTCTGCGTTTCAGTCCTGTGGACGGCCCAGGGAAACGTGCTCGCCATCAACTCCAGCGACGTCACCATCGGGAGGAACAGCGGCATCTTCTGGTCGCTGCTGCAGTTCAGGTGAGACCCCCCCCATGAGTGGAGACGGCTTTCGTTTGGCGTTCGTCTTCATGTCCCTCGTCTCTCTGCAGCCTCCTCTTTGGAAACCTCTACATCTACTTTGCCTGGCATGGACATGTTCACATCACGGGTAGGAAGCTCCGCCTCCTGTTTTCGTTCTATTGGTAGAGCCGACTCCTGCCTGTGACTCGTGTCGCGTCTCGCAGACAAGGACCGCCGGACGGTCTTCATCTCTCTCACGGTCATCAGCCTGGTGGGTTGTTTCCTCTTCTTCCTGATCCGGAAGCCCCACCCCGATCGCGACGAGTCTGGGGGGGCGGAGTCGCAGCTGCAGGCCGAATCCACGGACAGCAGCTCCGGGTGAGTGTCGGCAGCGTTCCGCGAAGTCACGGACTTCCTCGAGGTCAGGTGTCCTAGAGGTCAGGTGTCCTCGAGGTCTGTCGCTGCTGGAGGCCGTGGTGCGTTCAGGAGGCGATTCCTGAGCTCTTCACGGGGCAGATGGGGGGGGGGGGGGGTGTTAGCGCTGTTGTTATGGCCCAGGACAGGAATCGGCGTCCCCCTTCAGCTCCTTTATTTGTCCCCTGACATCATGTAGATCTAAGTCCCCACAGAGATGTCCTGGAGATGCTTTTTTTAAAGACAGATGGTAGCCCCCCCCCCCCCCCCCCGGTGACCTTTAACTGTAAATGCTAGCCTTTGTTGCCTTCCCTGCGTTTCTCTTTGGAATTGCTGTCGCTACAGAAACCGTCCAATTTAGGGACGAGAAGGAAGACGAGCGCGGGACAGAAGGACTCTTGGATTTATGTCTGTGTCCTAATCTGTCCTGGTCTTTGCAGCGCTCCTCGCCCGAGCCTCCGCTCCCAGGCGCTGGACGCTTTCGGTATGTTCCTTTAATAACGACACCTTTTCGTTTCTACACATTTCTTTTGCCCGGCGACTTTCACCGTCTTTTCTTTCGCAGTCAGAGCCTGTAAAATGTTTGTCACCAAGGAGATGCTGCTGCTGAGCACCTCCATCGGATACACAGGTGCGGCTGCAGGTGGAGGTCAGCCGTGATGTGGGGGGGGGGGGCGGAGTCTGAACTGCTCTGTTTGCGCCCTCAGGCTTGGAGCTCACTTTTTACAGCGGGGTCTACGGGACGTGTATCGGCGCCATGACGCGGTTTGGCAAAGATGCAAAGAGTTTGATTGGCATCTCTGGCATTTGCCTCGGCCTCGGGGAGATCTTGGGTGAGTCCTCTGCAGGTCGTCACGTGACCGCGGAGCGAAGAGGAAGAGGAAGAGGAAGGTGAGGAGGGCTGTTGCTCACTTCCTTTGTCCTCTCTGCTCTGCCTGGAAAGGGGGGGGTGTGTTTGGGATGCTGAACAAGTGCAACCGCTACGGGAGGAACCCGGTGGTGCTGCTCGGGCTCGTCGCTCATTTCCTCGCCTTCTACCTGATCCTGCTCAACATCGCCGGCGACGCTCCGATGGCCCCGGAGGCGGGAACGGACCTGCAGTCCTACATCACACCCAGGTAGAAGCCAGAGGCCGGAAAGGACCGTCTCCTCCGCGGCGCGCTTCCTGACGTTGACCACTAGGGGGCGTTAATATGAAATGGTGTAAATGAGGTTTAATCCTGCTCTAATTTTCTTTTCTGAAGCATTCCTCTGATGATGTGTTTATTCAGCGTGTGCGTGTGTGCGTGCGTGTGTGCGTGCGTGTGCGTGCGTGTGCGTGTGTGTGCGTGTGTGTGCGTGTGCGTGTGTGTGTGCGTGTGTGTGCGTGTGCGTGTGCGTCTCAGTGTCGGGGTCGCGTTGTTCTGCAGCTTCCTGCTCGGTTTGGGAGACAGCTGCTTCAACACTCAGCTCCTCAGCATCATCGGCTTCATGTTCCGTGATAACAGCGCCCCGGCCTTCGCTGTGTTCAAGTTCATACAGGTGGGATAGAGACCTGTTGCTATGACAACAGCATCGGTTAAAACAGGGAAAGGAAACTGAGAACGACTTGGCGTCTCTCTCGTCCCTGCAGTCCATCATGGCCGCCGTGGCCTTCTTCTACAGTGACTACCTGCTGCTGCACTGGCAGCTCCTCATCCTGGTCCTGGTGGGCTTCCTGGGCTCGCTGACCTTCTTCATGGCCGAGTCGCTGGCCGTGTCCAGCAGACGAGACTCGGACTACGACAGCATCTGACCTGCTGAGGCTGCGGCGGCGCTTCAGGAGCCCGACATTCATCTCTACATTTATCCAATGGCGGGTGTGAGGAGGCGCCGTCACTCCTGGCCTCCTCCTGACGTTTTGCACATTAAATTAAGACTAATCGGATCACGTGACACGCTGGGCCGACTCCCCTGAGGCTAAGGCGTGTCTGGCTCCCCCTGCTGGAGGCAGGAAGATGACGTCTGAGCAGTGACGCTCACGCTGACGTGCAGATCCATCTGCTGGTGTTCTTCACGTCGCCAACGAAATCTCAGGAAAAGACGGAAGCCTGCAGACAACGAGACGCATCCGAGTGTAAAGGGACAGTCCGACCAAATCCTGAAAAGCAGCAAAAAGGGAACCAACATTTCATTTTTGGTTTTTCTCCTACGATAAGTTAATTATCGATTTTGTTGTTTTGTGAATTTGCATTCCAGGAAACGTCTGTTGAGCTGCAGGTTATTGTGTCCGAAGATAAAAAGCGATTTCCTTTCATGCAATGATGTGGTGGCGAGAGGAGACTAACATCATCCAGTTTAAACCCATCATTAGGGTTAGGCTTTAAACCGGCTTTAAACCGGCTTTAAACTGGCTTTAAACTGGCTTTA
>NC_090912.1:425828-578562 GCF_040956055.1 Brachionichthys hirsutus
CCAGGCTAATGAGGAGGTCCAGGTTAATGAGGAGGTCCAGGCTAGCTAATGAGGAGGTCCAGGTTAATGAGGAGGTCCAGGTTAATGAGGAGGTCCAGGCTAGCTAATGAG
Source organism: Brachionichthys hirsutus (assembly GCF_040956055.1). Taxonomy (NCBI): domain Eukaryota; kingdom Metazoa; phylum Chordata; class Actinopteri; order Lophiiformes; family Brachionichthyidae; genus Brachionichthys; species Brachionichthys hirsutus. The sequence continues at coordinate 425,940 of NC_090912.1, forward strand.
GAGGTCCAGGTTAATGAGGAGGTCCAGGCTAGCGAGGAGGTGATAATTTTCCGTCTGAGGTCGCGGCTACAAACTCATTTTCCTGTTTGAAGTCTCTTCTAAAAACCTGCTCGGCTTCTCTGACCTGATGTCGCTGTTTGTGTCTGAGCAGCGAGCGGCTCTCTGAGCCGGCGGTCTGCAGTCACATGACCGTGACGCGGCGCTGCGGGGGAAGCCACACGCTCGCCCCCGCCGGCCAGCGACGCAGCGGCCTGCAGGCCCCGAAGCAGCAGAGCGAGCCGGACGCCGTGACGCAGGTGTGGCAGACGCGAGTCCAGCCTCAGAGATCGCCTCTGAGAGATGGCTCCTCCCCCTTTTGACCTGAATGAGGAGCTGAATGAATATTAGCTCCACCGTGATGCTACATTAATACCCGTTATATCTGTATATATATATCTACTTTAACTCGACGCTGTGCGTGTGTGTGCGCGTGTGCGTGTGTGTGCCGTGTGTGCGTGTGTGTGTGCGCGTGTGCGTGTGTGTGCGTGTGCGTGTGCGTGCGCGCTGATATTTCAGTCGGAGGAGATGGACATCATCGGACTGGACGGCCACATTTACAAAGGTCGCCTGAACGCGTCCGTCCCGAGGAACGCGGAGCCCAAACTCCCGACGATTCCTCCCAAAGACGGTAACCGAGTGTTTTTGTGTTCTCTGTGAACGCCTGAGCCCTTGAGCCCTTGAGCGGCTTCGAACCATCATCGTGGTGGGGGAGACCTGATCACAAGTAATCAGTTAGTTTCTAAAGTCCCGCCTCTGTGTCGGGACAGGATTCGGGATTTCACTCCTTTAAATGTCGAGTAGTGACCTTTGCTCCCGCGTTGAGAAGACTTCCACCTGGCGGGGGCGCACGCGAGCAGCCAGGTGAGACGACCCTCCGCTTTGACCCCCGTCTCATGAACCCTCTCCCGTCTGATGGCTGCAGGTGCGTCCAAAGCCAAAGACAAAAACAGGACACACAAACCTGCTGCTTCTCCGGAGGCGGGACTCGGTGGCCTTCGTCCAAGCGGTGCCAAGAGCGCCCAGTGCAGCCGCTCAGGTGAGGAAAGGCGTGGCTCCTCGCGGCGCTGATGTTCACCCACGTAGGCTCGGCTCCGCCCCTCCTCACCCGTCTCCTCTCTGTCCAGCCTCCAGCAGCTCGGGCCGTGATTGGCCCGTTTCGGGTCTGGCCTGCACCTCTCACAGCTCCTTCCATCAGGATTCAGCTGCTGCAGAGAGCAACGCAGAGGCCGACCAGCAGGGGGCGACACTAACGTGAGATGTTCCCGTCGGCTCGTTTGAGTTGATCATTTGGTTCGTTGAAAGATGAAAAAAGTAATTCTTGCTTCTGGTATCTGGAGCTTCCCTTCTTTAACGGAGTTAATGTTCATCTTATTTGTGTAAATAAAAGCTGAGGATCACCTCCTCTTCCTCCTTCACCTGTAGCTACAGGTAGAGAGTAACGACCAGCGTCGAGCATCATATCGGTTTTATTAAACATAAATACAAACTCCACCAGAGGAAATGAACAGAAGGTACTTGAGGAAGCTCCAAAATAAAAGAACCATTTACAGAACGTAAAGTAAATCATCTCCCATTAAAAAGAACCGCACCCGGTTTGTAAAACCTGCAGGGCGGCGCTCTGAGGACTGAAGGGCCGAGCGTCCCACAGGTCAACGGGACCAACATTCCAGTGGCTCAGCTCTTCATCAGGATTCTATTTATTTTGTCCCCCAAAGAAAGCGTCCACCTTGCCCCGCCCTACTGTGCCGTAATTGGATAGAACTCAAGAAATGGGCGCATCAATCAGAGCAGAGAAGGGCGGGGCTCGGTGACACGGGTGGTGCCACCTTACCATCGATCCCTCCTGGCGACAGACCAGGCGGGCCTTCAGGGGCCCAGGAGGCGGGCCTTCAGGGTGCAGGAAGTGCTTGATCAGATGTTAAACTGCAAGGAGGACTTTTATGGCTGGAGATCAAACTTCTGCCTCCGAAGACGTTTCATCTTCTGGTCACGCCTCTGAGGGCGGGGCCACATGACTCCTGTCCTGGTCCCGGACTTCTTTGCTCCTCCCCATCTTCAGTTTAGAAAATCAAGAATGGGAAAACAGCAGTGCCCCCCCCCCCTCCCTCCCCCCAGTCTCATCTCTGACCGTGCAGCGCCGATACGACGGGGGGCTGCTGGGAGCCGCTGGCCTGAGAGACGGGGGGCCACATCGGAGTCTGTTGCATGTGGTGGTAGCGGTGCACGGTGGGAGACGATGGGGGCAACCAGCCGGGCTGGTGGCGGGGGGGCGAGGAGGCCCAGAAGGGGCTGAAGCCTGGCGTGGGAGGGGAGCAGGCCATCGACACCTGAGAGGGGGCGGCGGCGCCGCCGCCGGAGCCGCACTCTGAAGCCCGCAGCTTGGAGAACATGGTGATGGCGTCCGGGAAGTTAGGGGGCGTGGCCGGAGTGTTCCTGGGAGTACACATCTGGAGCACAAGAAGAAGAAGAAAAAGATTTGAGACACGTCTATTCCTCTCAGAACAGACCCCAGTCAGACCAGTAGGGGGGGGTGTCCCAGTCAGCCCGGCGGTAATAAGGCGACTCTGAAAGGATCGTACCATCTGGTGGTGAGCGGGGATGTTCACCTCCTGGAAGAAGGAGCTTAACGCCGTCTGGAGAGAGAGAGAGAGAGAGCGAGAGAGAGGTTTTAAGAGTCAGGGACCCAAACCTCCGGCTGGAAACTGTAAAACTGAACGAATAAATCAGACTCAGACTGGGACACACGCGGGGCCGCCGCCATTACGTGCCGCCGGGGCTGCTAGCAGCCATGCTAACAACAATTAGCTTGTAAGCAACAGGATGTAAACAGAACGGCCATTGGCTCCTCGGTGCTGCTAGCTTAGCTCCTGTTAGCTCCACGAGCGCGTGGTCGCGAGAAAGGACGACACGTAATCGACACGACGGATCGACACGCGTTTCTATCCTGCCGGAACAGCCGATAATCGATGACCCGAGAGGACCCGAGAGGACCCGAACCCACCTCGAACTGCCAGTGGGCCGCCTGCAGGAGCTGCTTCGCCTGGTCGGCGGCGCAACCCGCCGTCAGAACAAACTGGTTGATCATGACTTGGTGCCTCAGCTCGTCCATGTTCGCGGACGCGGACGCGGACGCGGCGCGACACGCGAGTGGACTCTTCCCGTGGATCGACTCTTCCGCAGCTTCAACAGCAACAATAATATTTTTATGTCATCGTCAACAAAGAGGAGGCGGCAGCTGATTGGACAGAGCCACGGCGAGCTAGTACTACGGAAACGCTGATTGGCTGTCACTGAGAAGGGTTTAAATCTACGGGTGCGCTTGTTTAATTTCTCGTTGATACCGCCAATGGGCGGAGTCGAGTAGAGCCACGGTCACCGATAACCTCCGCGCTCCTGTGGCGATCCGGTAACCGGGGAAGCGCGTTTGTCGCGTCCGTTTTGCTGACGTAGAGCTTTTCGTTTTGATTCAAGCATCTGATTGGCTGCTTCGTGCGGTTGGAGCGGAAGTAAACAAACTGATCCTGTTCCGGATCCACCCAGATCTCGAGTCGTGAATGATTCATTACTGGAGTTTGGTGCTGAAACAACAACATTGTTATTATTATCATTATTATCCCTTAAAGACATGAATTCATTTTCATTCTGATTTTTTATTAAATATAATTTGAGAATGAGCGATCAAAGGTCCAACCCGAACCCGAACCCCAATCATTAACATGGATCCCTTAACCTCAGACCACTTCCCAGAATGTCCTGTTGTTTGTTAAAACTCCGACTGACCGACTCCGCCCACCCACGTGACGTCTGCAGTAGGAAGTGAACACCTCACTGGGTCTAAACACAGTAAAAGGTATCAGTATAAAGAGCAACAGATGAATCTATCGATTATTGATTTGATCAGAGGACGCATTGATCTGTTTATTCAGCTGCGTCTCTTTTTGATCTAAATCTAAACTGCTCTGGACAAAAACATGACAACAGGCTGTCATTAAACAGGGCGTGGCGCCCTCATGTGGCCAAACGAGGTATTACGTCACAGCGCAGCATTGATCCAGACCTGCTGCAGCAGAACTCGCCATGCATTATTTATTCCTCTTTTGTCCAACATTTCAGGGGACAAATGTCTTTAAAAAAGCATCAACGAACCAGCACAAGTTCAGCAAATGGAAAACCAGCAGCATCTTCTAGCTGGGGGGGTCAGGGGGGAAGGTGGGGCCGTAACGGAGGCGGTCCAGATCAGACGCGGCTGGAAGGTCCTTGTCTTCTGTGTTTGGAGGGAGCATGCAGAGACTCCTCGTCCTCTCGGTCCACCAGCAGACGTCTCTATAATCCCTCAGTCCCACACAGACTCCGCCCCTCCCCTCGGTGAGGTCACCGCGGTCGGCTGCTCCCGCTCTGACCTCTGACCTCTGCAGGAGGTGATGCTGCTGGGGTGAGGATCCGAAGGAGGCCGTCAGGAGCAGGGCGAGACACGACCGGTCCTGTTCCCCCACGGGTGGTTCTGCTGGTTCTGCTGGGTCTAATGGTTCTAATGGGTCTACTGGTTCTACTGTTTCTGCTGGGTCTACTGGGTCTACTGGTTCTACTGGTTTGTCTTCAGAACCTCCAATCAGCTGATTCACCGAGGTCTTCGTCAGGTGGCTGGACTCGTCCTCACAGATGGAGAGACGCGTCTCCTCCACTCCTTCATGTCAGGAGGAGACGTCTGATTCGGCTCCTCCCTTTGGACGTTTTGTTTTCAACTGGGAGGATGGACGGACGGATGGATGAATGGACGGATGGACGGACGGACGGACGGATGGACGGATAAATGGACGGACGGACGGACGGATGAATGGATGAATGGACGGATGGATGAATGGACGGATGGATGAATGGACGGATGGACGGACGGACGGATGAATGGACGGACGGACGGACGGATGAATGGACGGACGGACGGATGGACGGACGGATGAATGGACGGACGGACGGATGAATGGACGGACGGACGGATGGACGGATGAATGGACGGACGGACGGATGAATGGACGGATGGACGGATGAATGGACGGACGGATGGATGAATGGACGGACGGATGGATGAATGGACGGACGGACGGATGGACGGATGAATGGACGGACGGATGGATGAATGGACGGATGGATGAATGGACGGACGGACGGATGGATGTAACGTTTCCATTCTTGCCTCAGACACCCTTTGAGGGCAGGACTTTTGTAACTTCTGCGTTTCGTGGGTTTTTCCACGCCTGAGAGGAAACGCCGTCTCTCATCCCGCCGTCTTTGACCCGTCCGGCGTCGGGACAGACGAGGACGCCTTTTATTGCTTTACAGTTGTCTCTGTGAGGCGCCTCCAGAAAGCTGAACCTTTTTGTTCTCATTCTTCCCCTCCGACATTCCTTCACGCAAACCTCCTGTAAGTCAAATCGCAGGGTCAGAGTTTTTGTCTGATGTCAGAAGACGCCACAAGAACTTCTGTCAGCCTCCAATCAGACAAACAGGCCTGGATCTCCATGGAGACGCTGAAGTTTGGTTTAACGGCTCCTCTTCTTCAGGTGCTTTAGACTGCTCCTCTTCTTCAGGTGCTTTAAACTGCTCCTCTTCTTCAGGTGCTTTAAACTGCTCCTCTTCTTCAGGTGCTTTAGACTGCTCCTCTTCTTCAGGTGCTTTAGACTGCTCCTCTTCTTCAGGTGCTTAGACTGCTCCTCTTCTTCTGCTGTTTTGTTGAACGCTGTAGTTTTTTTTACTGTGAAGCTCCAGAAACCTTTGACTCAGAGTTTTCACCATTGACTGGATCCTGGGTCTCCCGGAAGACTTCCCGTCACGCCGCGTTGTCGGAACTTGAGCAATATTTCTTCTTCCTGTTTGATGTATTCCTCTGAGAGGTGCAGACAGAAACAGGCGAACATTCTGAGCAGATGAGCTGAACTGTTCAAACACGAAGAAGAGTTGGATTTCAGCTACAGCTTAATTCCAACGAGGCCCCCGCGGGGCCCCCGAGCCTCAGGTTGGGAACCCACACTCCGGCGGACACAGTTGACCCGAGAGTGATTAAAAATGAAGCGCTATAGAAACCAGGAGGCCAATGGAGGAGCGGGAAGCTGTTTACAAGGGGGTGTCCCGTTTCTATGGTTGCTGGACAAACCTCCTGCTCCAGGTATTAAACGGCCCCCCCCCCCCCGCCGCATCCTGCAGCCCGCTGACACCCGACCCGAGAAGAGGCCGACGCCGTCCGCAGGAATCCTCCGCCCGTTCGTCTCCAGCAGTCAGCAGGTGCGTTAAAACCGGATCCCGGGAGCTGCTCGGTGGCGTCATCGCAACAGATCCGCGAACGCAAGGTGGGTTTATTCCGAATACCGGTGAACGTGTCCCGGAACCGCACCCGAGCTGCAGGATAAACTCAAAGTACAGACATTGTTACAGATCGGCTTTAAAAGAATGTGAAATAATCTGCTCTGTTTGTTTAGTGAAGATAATCCCAATTATTGATGCCCGAAATGCGGGTTTTACGCACGCGCCTCATGTTTCAGGAGGATTAAAAGTCCTCACAGATAAATACGTTATAAATAATTTGTACATTTCAGATGCTTATTTTATGGAATTAATTATTGTGGAGACAATTTAAATCAGATTATTGATGTTTGGACGCAGATTTTACGCGTAAAATAAAATCCCCTTATTCCTTAAAAGATGACAACGCGTTCCATCTAAATTATAGTAACGCATCTCTGATTTTATTAAATCATCTGATGACGTGGGGGCTGAAGGACAATATAATTAATGATGCGCGTTCTTTGCGCTCAGCGTCAAGTGCGCGACAGATTTTCTGGAATGTTCTGAGCCTCGGACAGAAAGGAGGAGGAGCTTAAATGTTCCCATCAGTCGGACAGCCACCCAGGTGACAGACTTGATTTAGATCTGAGGGTCTTTACGCACACTGAGGCTCTGTTTTCAAATGGGCCGTCATTGTTCTGCTGTTCGCACGTTGCTGAAGTTGGGTGTATATTTCCCGTCCTGTCAGGAGGAGGAGGAGGAGGAGGAGGAGGAGGAGGAGGAGGAGGGGGGGTGTTGCGTTGAGCCATGCTGTCCCTCAGCTGCTCCGACCTCTGGCCCGAAGGCCCGGTGGGGCTGGAGGAGGAGCTGGTGGCCGCCGCCGCCCAGGCCGAGCAGCGGGACCTCCACGCCGGCCTGGACGACAGCCTGACCAGCCTGCAGTGGCTGCAGGAGTTCTCCATCCTGGACGGGAACGTGCCGCAGCGGCCCCCCCAGGGCCCCCCCCAGCGGCCCCGCCTGCCGCTGGGCTCCGACGCCCCCGCGTCCCCTCTGGCAGGGGACCCCGCCTCCATCGGAATGCCCCTGACCCCCGGAAAGCCCACGGCGGCGGCCTACGACCGGATGCAGCCGTTCCCCGCCATCGTGGCTCACGGCCACTGTCCCGGTGAGGTGGACTACAAAACGAACGCGCGCATCAAGCCGCCGTACTCGTACGCGACGCTCATCTGCATGGCGATGAAGGCCAGCGAGAAGAGCAAGATGACGCTGTCCAGCATCTACGGGTGGATCACCGACAACTTCTGCTTCTACCGGCACGCGGACGTCACGTGGCATGTAGGACCGAGCGCGCGCACGCACACACGCACACACACACACACGCAAACACAGGCGCGCATCCGCACACACACACGCACACACACACACGCAAACACAGGCGCGCATCCGCACACACACGCGCACACACACAGGCGCGCATCCGCCCACACACACGCAAACACAGGCGCGCATCCGCACACACACACACACACACACACACACGCAAACACAGGCGCGCATCCGCCCACACACTCACACACACACACACACACAGGCGCGCATCCGCCCACACACTCACACACACACACACACACTCACACACACACACAGGCGCGCATCCGCACACACACACACGCACACGTCGCGTGTTATTTTTGACACACTTTGTTTGGAAATGAGCTTCTAAACGTGTTAAATCACAGCTGGTTTAATTTAATTAAACCTTAAAGATAACATTTATAGAAAATATTGGGAGGTCTATATTATTATTATTATTATTATTAATACAAACCAGGATTTTCTTTTATTTCATTATTATTTTATCTTTCACAGTAGATGTGTCGTTTTATACTGTTATTGTATATAGTCTATACAATAACAGTATAAGTATATATATATACTGTTATATAGACTATATATATAATATTATATATACTGTTATTATATAGACTATATATATTATATTACTGTTCCGAAATAAAGAGGACAACTGTAAGACCAACAATAGTTTACGGCCACAATTTCCTGTAAATGTACAGGATATAGTTTTACAGTGTTTTCAGCTCAGTAGTTTTCCTCCTGGAGCAACAACCAGAGGTGGGGGGGGGGGGGGGGGGGGGGTAACAGGTGGGTAACAGGTGGGCGTCAGATTCCCCCGAAAAGACCAGGCCTGAGAAGAGAAGCTTCATTCTGCAGGATGAATGACGGATGGGCCGTTAGCTCTCCTCCGGCGTCTCAGCCCGTTTCACGGGGCAGATCATATTTAACAAGGGTCACTGCGTGCAGGGTGGGGGGCTGGGGGCACAGCACGCCCCGGTCTGGACAGCCTGCTCAGGCTGACGTGGGATCAGTTTGATGATGGCCATTAATGAAGCTGCAGCCATAGCAGCTAGTTAGCTTAGCATAGCTAAAAGATCGGAAACTGGATGAAGTCAAAGGACGAGAAAACCCAGCTTCCCCTGCTTCTGGCCTTATGCTAAGCTATGCTAACTGGCTGCTGCTTCATGTTCATGTTCTCGCTACTATTTCCTGGAATATCGGCCACGCTTCGAGTTGCTCCCTGATAAATGCTGGACCTTCTGTTTCCAGAACTCCATCCGACACAACCTGTCGCTCAACAAGTGCTTCATCAAAGTCCCCCGGCAGAAAGACGAGCCGGGGAAAGGCGGCTTCTGGAGGATTGACCCGGTGTACGCCGAGCGGCTCCTGAGCGGTGCCCAGAAGAAGAGGCAGATGCTTCCGGTCCAGATCAACCCGGCCCTGCAGAACAGGCTCCGAGTCCACGTCCAGACCCAGTCCAGGAGTCCCTGCAGCCCCGCAGGAGACGACGGCAGCCTGTCCATCGACCCCGAGTCACAGCTCCTCCTGCGAGCGTTTGAAGAAGCAACCGGTGCCGAGCAGAACTGGGACCCCCATTTAGCCGAGGGCACCATGCTGGGGTCCTGGCCGCTGGTCGGGGGGCACAAGAGGAAGCTGGGCTCCCGCCACGGTGCCGCCAAAGCCCCTCGGCATTGCAGCTCGCCGCTGCTCGCGGCGGACGACCCGAAGGAGGTCGGCCCGCTGAAAGGGGACTTCGACTGGGACGCCCTGCTGGACTCGGCGCTCAGCGGGGCGCTCACTTTGGAGGGAGGGGAGTCTCTGAGTCCCATCATGAAAGAGGAAGACCTGGCGGTGAGGGGGACCCACGTCGGTCTCCCTGAAGCTGCCGCGGCGGACGCCCAAAGGAGCGGCATGCCGGAGGAGGAGCCCTTCCTCCCCACCGCCTTCCTGGAGACGCCCTGGCCTGGGGAGGAGGAACAAGGCCGCCACGACTTCCTCTGCAGCGCCAGCGTCAACCTGGACCAGCTCTTTGACCTCGGAGACGCGTCCAGCCGCATCGAGACATTCCTTTGAGGAATAACGTAATAAAAGACAAATATTTTACACTGAGGAAAACTTTATTGTCTTTTTACGAACGTATTTTTCGTTATTTTGTTTTGGTGTTGATTTTGAGACGCCACAATAAGCAAAGGTTCACGTCATCAGTCACAAAGCTCTGCTGCGTCCCTTTGGCGGGCCGCGAACCCACGGTGACCCACAGTGACGTCGGGACAACATGGAAGCGTTTCACAGCTCCGAGCATGAAAACAAGGTCGAAGGTCGAACAAGGTCGGAGGTCTCGATCAGAAAGTGACTCAAGAAACGCGAAACTTGAACATGTCAAAGTTGACATGAGAAATATTTGTTGCTGTTGTTCTTCCTGGTTCTTATTTTATTACACCACATGGCTGCCTTATGAAATAGCTGGATGCTATGCTACCATTAGCCTAGCTGCTCAGGACTTCCCATTGGTCAGCTGAAGATGTTTTAATATGAGCGTCGGAGGCGGGACGTCAGCGCTGCAGTGATCTCGGCTACTAACCGTTGCCTGTATGCAAAAATGATTAGCAATGATTTAGAGTAAATGTAATTCTGCAGGATAACGTCCAGCTTCTCTTTGAAGTACTTTGGTAGCATTTTTTGTCTGATATTATATCATATTATATCCACTTGACTTCAGGAAGGCGATTGAACCTTTGATGTGCCAACGACACGCAGGAGCGGCGTGTTTTTAGTATGAAGAAACGTCTTCTGATGTGCTTCAGAACGCTTCAGAACGCTTCAGAACGCTTCAGAACGCTTCAGAATGCTTCAGAACGCTTCAGGATGCTTCAGAACGCTTCAGAACGCTTCAGAATGCTCCAGAACGCTTCAGAACGCTTCAGAACGCTTCAGAACGCTTCAGAATGCTTCAGAACGCTTCAGGATGCTTCAGAACGCTTCAGAACGCTTCAGAATGCTCCAGAACGCTTCAGAACGCTTCAGAACGCTTCAGAATGCTTCAGAACGCTTCAGAACGCTTCAGGATGCTTCAGAACGCTTCAGAACGCTTCAGAATGCTCCAGAACGCTTCAAGAACGCTTCAGAACGCTTCAGAATGCTTCAGAACGCTTCAGAATGCTTCAGAACGCTTCAGAACGCTTCAAGAACGCTTCAGAATGCTTCAGAACGCTTCAGAACGCTTCAGAATGCTTCAGAACGCTTCAGAACGCTTCAAGAACGCTTCAGAACGCTTCAGAACGCTTCAGAACGCTTCAGAACGCTTCAGAACGCTTCAGAACGCTTCAGGATGCTTCAGAATGCTTCAGAACGCTTCAGAACGCTTCAGAACGCTTCAGAACGCTTCAGAACGCTTCAGAACGCTTCAGAACGCTTCAGGATGCTTCAGAATGCTTCAGAACGCTTCAGAACGCTTCAGAACGCTTCAGAACGCTTCAGAACGCTTCAGAACGCTTCAGGATGCTTCAGAATGCTTCAGAACGCTTCAGAACGCTTCAGAACGCTTCAGAACGCTTCAGAACGCTGCAGAACGCTTCAGAACGCTTCAGAACGCTTCAGAACGCTTCAGGATGCTTCAGAACGCTGCAGAACGCTTCAGAACGCTTCAGAATGCTCCAGAACGCTTCAGAACGCTTCAGCTTGGTTCTCCGGTTTCCCTCTAAAATGTGTGAAAGGAAAATGTCCCACCTGCAGTTTGTGGAGAGTCGTACCTCTGATGATGAATTCTTTTACTTTTATGTTTTTATTCCCTCCCCCCCACTTTTATTTGACAATAAAACCGTTTTACTTACATCACAAATGCTCTTATTTTGGAGGGGTGACTTAGTTTGAAGGGTTTACGTTTTGATCCGAAGTGACGTGAGTCCCCAGAGGAGGACAGACTTCCGATCCTCTTCAGATCAAATCCTTGAAAAGAAATAGTTCACAAAGGAGGATTCTGTCATCATCTCCTTGTCGCCATGGCGACGGAGCTGCACGGTCGACAGGCTTAAATAATTCTCATGAACACCTGAAGACGACAGAGACCCCCCCCCCCCCACCCCGGTGCCTCCGTGGTTCTGTGTGGGAGATTTACGGGGGTCCTTTGCTGCTCATCTCATTGGGACTCTGGGGGGGGTCGTAGCGGGGGGGGGTTCTCTTTCAGGGCTTTGTCTGTCCCTGGTGTTTGGACCTGACCTCCTTCATTAGGTTGGTGTGGGGTCTAATCCCACGGGCCATATATCAGCGGCTGTCTGTCGGTGTGTGTGTGAGTGTGTGTGTGTGTGTGGGGGGGGGTCAGCGATGAGGATGGAGGTGTAACGATGCACCTCTGTGCAGCCCCCCCCCCACCCGGAGTCTCCAGCTGGACTGTAGGACTCGTGATTGAAGCGTGGCAGGCTGCATAGGTGAGAGGCGGCCGTAACCCGATGCTGGTGTTATTCCCTGCCGCTGCTGCAGGTAAGAGGAGCCCCCAGGTGAAACTCGACCCCTCGCCGACGGTGATGCAACCATCTCCAGGGTGACGTGTTTGAACATTACCTTTACAAACCAAAGAAGGATGGTAGTAACCAAAGTCGTTCAAAAGCTGCTGCAAAGTGGAACGCCCTTCTCTATCTGAGCCAATCAGGAAACAGGAAGCTCCACCCATCCTTTTTCTGGCTCCACCCCAAAACTCCACAAGTTTCATTGAACTCTCCCTTAGACCTTCTGTGGAATCCCATGGAGAGGAAAGATGGACACACGTCAGGAAGGAATCCACCTGCAGGCCCGCGTTTCTTCACCGTTACAGATCTTTAGTTCAGATCCCACAAAGTTGAGTTGAAGTCAGCGGACAATCCTTAAAGGTAAAACGTGAACTCTGGAACCTGCGGTGAGGTGGAGGTGTGTTAAAGATCAGGGACAGGTGTCCCTCTGGTGTCCCTGTGGTGTCCCCGTGGTGTCCCTCTGGTGTCCCCGTGGTGTCCCCGTGGTGTCCCTCTGGTGTCCCTCTGGTGTCCCTGTGGTGTCCCCGTGGTGTCCCTCTGGTGTTCCTCTGGTGTCCCCGTGGTGTCCCTGTGGTGTCCCTGTGGTGTCCCTGTGGTGTCCCTGTGGTGTCCCTCTGGTCTCCCTGTGGTGTCCCTCTGGTGTCCCCGTGGTGTCCCTCTGGTGTCCCTCTGGTGTCCCTGTGGTGTCCCTCTGGTGTCCCTGTGGTGTCCCTGTGGTGTCCCTCTGGTGTCCCTCTGGTGTCCCCGTGGTGTCCCTCTGGTGTCCCCGTGGTGTCCCTCTGGTGTCCCCGTGGTGTCCCTCTGGTGTCCCTCTGGTTTCCACTGCTGGGATGCGAGCTGCATCCAAAACAACAGCCATGTGAACAAGCAGACGGCGGACGGACGGGGTACATCGTTTTTATCACACAGCCGAAGACAGGCTGTTTCCATGGTAACCGCTGGTACCATTGTCATGTCGGGATGGGTGGGGCTCCCCCGCTGATCCCAGGCCCGAGGCTTGGTTAGGAGGGAGGGAGGGAGGCTGGGCGGCGCCCCAAATTTATTACTGTGTGCTTTTTGTGAAAGTTCACTCTCCTTCCTGAAGCGGATTCCGCTGCATTCAAGCCAACTTTATTTAAAAACTAGAAGAGCACTCGGAGCACAGACCTCCCCCAAGCAGCTCGCTCCGCCCCTAACTGGATCTACGCCGTCCACACGGTGATCTGGATCAGCACCAGAAGGTTCTAGATGGTTCTGGTATCTTTATACACCAACATGAAAAGTCAAAGTGAATCAGAGTTTGTTTATTTTTAACTGATTCTTAATCCATAAATGGTTTAATGTTAAAATGTAATATTTGTTCCTGACCGCTGTGTGTGTGTGTGCATGTGTGTGTGTGTGCGTGCGTGCGTGCGTGCGTGCGTGCGCGTGCGTGCGTGTGTGTGTGTGTGTGTGTTTACCGCTGTGTGTGTGTGTGTGTGCGTGTGTGTGTTTACCGCTGTGTGTGTGTGTGTGTGTGTGTGTGCGTGTGTGTGTTTACCGCTGTGTGTGTGTGTGTGTGTGTGTGTGTGTGTGTGTGTGTGCGTGTGTGTGTTTACCGCCGTGTGTGTGTGTGTGTGTGTGTGTGTGTGCGTGCGTGCGTGTGTGTGTGTGTGTGTGTGTTTACCGCTGTGTGTGTGTGTGTGTGTGTGTGTGTGTGTGTGTGTGTGCGTGTTTACCGCTGTGTGTGTGTGTGTGTGTGTGTGTGTGTGTGTGTGTGTGCGTGTTTACCGCTGTGTGTGTGTGTGTGTGTGTGCGTGCGTGCGTGTGTGTGTGTGTGTGTGTGTTTACCGCTGTGTGTGTGTGTGTGTGTGCGTGTGTGTGTGTGTGTGTGTGTGTTTACCGCTGTGTGTGTGTGTGTGTGTGTGTGTGTGTGCGTGTTTACCGCTGTGTGTATTGGGCCGGGCCCTTTGTCTCGATGACAGGCAGTGGAGAAATCCGACATCCATCAGATCCAGACAATGGACAGGGGGGGGGGGGGTCTTTATTCACTGGGGGGCTTTTGGTTAGATTGAAGGAAGACCAGCAACCAATAAACGACATAGATAGAAAGATAGATCAATAGATAGATAGATAGATTGATTGATAGATAGATAGATAGATAGATTGATTGATCGATAGATTGATAGATAGATCGATTGATTGATTGATTGATTGATCAATAGATTGATTGATTGATCGATCGATCCTGCTCTAACCCTGAATGAAACAAGCTGGTTTGTCCGTCCCTGTGATGAAGCTCCATTCTTCATCAGTCCGGTGCTTCTCTGTTTGCCGTTGTCGAGGGTTCCGTGTGTTCCGTTGTCCCGGTAACGCAGTGATGACTCACTGCAGACGGAACAATGGCTAGATACCAAACAGCCTCGGCTTTCAGTCTCGTCACACCAGCCACCAGCATTGTGGTTTTGACAAATACTGCATGTTCTCGTCATAAAACATCCCATAATTACAACCGTCGTACGGGAGCCTGAGCAGCAGGAGGAGGAAGGTCACCTGATACCTGCGTCCAGAGGGGCGGAGCCTCTGCAGAGGCTCGAGAGCACAAGCTGAGGCCGGTTCTTGGCTGCGGCCGCTTGACCTTGGCGGGACAAGCCCAGACCTGCCTCTCAATGCTGGGAGGAGACCCCCGTCCTCCTGCAGGACCTGGACCGGCACTCCTCCTCCTCCTCCTCCTCCTCAATGATTCTTTTATCCATCTCTCGCCTTTCATCGGCAGAAGCGTTTCACTTCTTTTATTTTGTTCACTCCTTTCTAAACTTTCGTTTCTTTTGAAACTTCACATTTCTGAGACTCGGCCCGCGCTGTGCTGCCGTGGCGACCACAGCAACAACGTCCTCCTCTGCCAACACCTGGCGAGGCCCGGTTCCAGCCAGAGGCCCGGTTCCAGCCAGAGGCCTCCGCCGGTCCAGCCAATCAGCCCGTTGTTTGTGTTCAGGCTGGCGTGAGGACAGAGGTGGACACTTTGTCCCGCTGCTATCAGGCTGCTGCAGCGGCGTCTTTTATTGGCTGTTGGCTACACAGCAGCACCAGAATCAGCTCCTCCTCCTCTTCATCATTTCTGATCAGCAGTACGGCTAACTCTGCTGCTGATCATTAGCTTAGAACCGATCAACAATTACAGACCAAATGACATCCGTCAAAACTCTCCAACATCAGGACGAAGCGGCTCACCTGAGGAAACACCTGGTCTAACACGCAAGCTAACGTTAGCGCGTTTTTGCTTTTAAAGGTCATTCATTTTGGCTATTGATTGAAATTTGTTTTTTTAATTTTCTATTTATTGGCGTACGGAACTGGGAAACAGCAAGCTAGCATGTTGACGCTCGCGT
Organism: Brachionichthys hirsutus; assembly: GCF_040956055.1. Taxonomy (NCBI): domain Eukaryota; kingdom Metazoa; phylum Chordata; class Actinopteri; order Lophiiformes; family Brachionichthyidae; genus Brachionichthys; species Brachionichthys hirsutus. The sequence goes on from NC_090912.1 coordinate 441,460, forward strand.
TTGAAGAAGCTCTGCTGTGCTGAATCTCACAGAGCTGTTAGCCTTTAGCCGCTAGCCGCTATCGTGGTCCCAGATCCTCCACAATGAAACGGTGCTGCAGCCAAAGCTCCGGTTTAATGTCAGCTAATAACCTGATCAGGAAATGATTGACCTCCAGGAGGGAGCAGAAACTGAGTCTGGAATAGTTCAAAAAGCTGCGATGCAAACTTTCAGCGTCACACAAGGAAGCACGCAAACAGTCCAGAGTGACCTTTAAATGAAACCCCGCCCCTTAAATCAGCCGTTGCTGTTGCTATGTGAAGCTGCAACCTGTAAACCGTAATGTTGGAGCGGGTTGTCTCTCCTCCTCCTCCTCCAGCATCACTTCTTTACAGCTGGGCGACCCGGAGGAGAAGGCGGGCTGCTGTGTGTGTGTGTGTGTGTGTGTGTGTGGCGGGGGGGGGGGGGGGTCTTTACACCTCCCACAATGCATCAGACAAACACTTATTAACCGAGAGGAATGCAAACAGGCCGGAGCTGCAGAAGCGGCACAGGGTGGAGGAAGTGGAGGGGTTGTAGTGGGAGGTACGGGGGGTGGGGGCTGAAGAAAGGGAAAGGGTTAGGGTGAGGGTGAGGGTGAGGAGGTGTCAGGTGTCGCTGTTTCCACTCTTTGCTGATGGATTTGCTTCTTCCCAACGCTTGAGATCTGTTTGCAAATGATGGCGACCTCTCAGATGTCAGAGGATACGAGGGTGTCGCTGAAAATCCTGCAGCGAAGGGGGGGGGGGGCGTCGAACCTAAACGCCTTGCTGCGTGTCGGTTTGGTTCTCAGCATGTGAGCGGCGTGGCTGACCTTTCACCGTGACCTTGCTGGCAGACATCCCGTCGGCGTCGCGGCCTCTCCGAGTCCTCGGGGAGTTCAGAAGCAGAATCTCTAACTCCAGAACCAGCGGATTACGGAAGCCTGAAAGGCCCCGGGAGTTAAGCGGCCATGAATGAGACGTGGCGACGCCAAAACAAAGATGCTGTGTCGCTCGCACGGCGCTGAGGGGAACGCTGACGTCACGCCTCACAAAAGACGGGACACGGAGGCCGTAAAACGTCTTCACGTGTCCGTCTCTCAAACATTCAGCAGTCGCTGCCAAGTCTTCCGTTTGTGTCCCAGCGGAGGTCTTCATCATCTTCATCCTCTCTGTCCTCATGGGTGGCCTGGTGTGGCCACAGGACCCGGGACCGTGCACGCTCATAGTGGTCTCCATGGGGACGAGCTGGGGTGGGGAGCTATCCGGCTTACTGGAAACATGTTTTATTGTTGACTTTCAGGAATGGGGCGGGGGCTGCGGCTAGTTAGCTCCAGCTCACGGGTCAGCCGACGCCCGTGTGAGGATTGTCTGGACTCATGTCTGGAATGCAAATATTCCAGGATCTATAAAGCGGATCATAAGAAGAAGAACTCTTTATCTGGCACTGACGGTGAAGACGGTCCACAAATGACATCAAAGGCAGCGTTAAACACACACAGCTACACAGCAATGACAAATACACAAACCGGTCACAGTACTGGTGGTATAAAAACCCAAATACACACGTTGTACAAGAACTTCACAAACCGGTCACAGTACTGGTGGTATAAAAACCCAAATACACACGTTGTACAAGAACTTCACAAACCGGTCACAGTACTGGTGGTATAAAAACCCAAATACACACGTTGTACAAGAACTTCACAAACCGGTCACAGTACTGGTGGTATAAAAACCCAAATACACACGTTGTACAAGAACTTCACAAACCGGTCACAGTACTGGTGGTATAAAAACCCAAATACACACGTTGTACAAGAACTTCACAAACCGGTCACAGTACTGGTGGTATAAAAACCCAAATACACACGTTGTACAAGAACTTCACAAACCGGTCACAGTACTGGTGGTATAAAAACCCAAATACACACGTTGTACAAGAACTTCACAAACAGGTCACAGTACTGGTGGTATAAAAACCCAAATACACACGTTGTACAAGAACTTCACATACCGGTCACAGTACTGGTGGTATAAAAACCCAAATACACACGTTGTACAAGAACTTCACATACCGGTCACAGTACTGGTGGTACAAAAACCCAAACGGACGTGAAGCCAGTTTGTTTCTGGGGAATGGTAAATGAAGCGCTTGAGCTCCCCCTAGTGTTAGAGCACCACAATTACAACAACACACACACACTGAATAAAACCTGCAGTAATTGTGTTTATATTTCCAATCGATCCGTTTACTTCCGTTATTTATCCAATAACGGAAGTAATAAACTGTACGATCCGGATTCGCGCTCACAAATAGAACAGAATAGAACAGAATCGAATAGAAGCTGTAGCAGCCGCTGATCAGCTGATCTTCCGGTCACGTGCCATCGGCTTCCCGTGTTTCTATCTGCCGTAGTCAGCTGACCGGGGATCAGTTCAACACACGTTTTCTCTCTTCTCCCGGTCGTGTTTGTCAAAAGAACCCAAAGTTCATCTGGATTGTTTTACAACCGAACGCCGTCCAAGGTGCTGTAGCGTGACGTCATGGTTCTGGAGCTCACCTGCAGAGGAGCGACGGCTGGATGAACCTGAATCTGCCTGGATTAAAGTTGCTATTGCGGTTTTAATGTTGACCGTTTAATCTCCGGAGGTACGTAAACGCGTCTTTAATCCGGTTTCATCGTGTTTAGCTCTCCAGCTGCTGAACTCGTCTAAACTCCAACGTAAAGCAAGTTTAATGCAGATTTTATTTCTTCTATCTTAATTTTGTTTACACGTTTTAAATGAGGTCAGAGGTCAAAGGTCAAAGTGAGATAAGATCAGCTCGGGTCGAGCCGCAGCTTCATCAATAGGAGGATGACTCTCTTAGATTGATTCGTCTATAACGCAACCTAAGAAGTGTTTTACTATTATGGGATGCTTCTGGAATGTAACTTTTCACATCTCTGTGACAGAAGCAGAGGGGCGGAGTCTGATGAGAGCCAAACATGCCCTCCAACAAATCAGTGTCCGACGCCCCCATCACTCAGTTCATCAACTGTAGGATACTGAGAGGACACCGGCTGCAGAGGTCACACAGGACAGACACACACAGGGACACAGAGACAGAGAGACACAGACACGCACAGGGAGACAGAGACCCAGGGACACAGAGACAGAGAGACCCAGGGACACAGAGACAGAGAGACACAGACACGCACAGGGAGACAGAGACCCAGGGACACAGAGACAGAGAGACACAGACACACACAGGGACACAGAGACAGAGAGACACAGACACACACAGGGAGACAGAGACCCAGGGACACAGAGGGAGACAGAGACCCAGGGACACAGAGACAGAGAGACACAGACACACACAGGGACACAGAGACAGAGAGACACAGACACACAAAGGGACACAGAGACAGAGAGACACAGACACACAAAGGGAAACAGACCCAGGGACACAGAGACAGACAGAGGGACACAGGGGCACAGAGAGAAACACACACCAGCTTGCACACACCTCTGGCCACAATGTCCAAACTCACTGTGTGTGTGTGTGTGTGTGTGTGTGTGTGTGTGTGTGTGTAGAGAGGACCTGTGGGTGCGTGAAGGCTGCATTCTAGATCCAGAGAAGTTGTTCTTCGATGAGCAGGGTTACGCCGACAAACATGTTGACTGTGAGGGAAGCATCATTGCCCCGGGCTTTATAGACGTGCAGATCAATGGTACACACACACACACTCACACACACACACACACAGTGTTACTCTATATGGTTCACCAATCATCAGTTACCAAAATGAAAGTCTTCCAGGGTTCCAGTGTAGTTTAGTACAGGTCTAGTTTAGTACAGGTGTAGTTTAGTACAGGTGTAGTTTAGTTACAGGTGTAGTGTAGTTCCGGTGTAGTTTAGTTCTGGTGTAGTTTAGTTCAGGTGTAGTTTAGTTCCGGTGTAGTTTAGTTCTGGTGTAGTTTAGTTCCGGTGTAGTTTAGTTCCGGTGTAGTTTAGTTCAGGTGTAGTTTAGTACAGGTGTAGTTTAGTTCCGGTGTAGTTTAGTTCCAGGTGTAGTTTAGTGAAGGTGTAGTTTAGTGCAGGTGTAGTTTAGTGAAGGTGTAGTTTAGTGAAGGTGTAGTTTAGTTCCGGTGTAGTTTAGTTCCGGTGTAGTTTAATCCCGGTGTAGTTTAGTTCCGGTGTAGTTTAGTTCAGGTGTAGTTTAGTTCAGGTGTAGTTTAGTACAGGTGTAGTTTAGTACAGGTGTAGTTTAGTTCCAGGTGTAGTTTAGTACAGGTGTAGTTTAGTTCTGGTGTAGTTTAGTTCCAGGTGTAGTTTAGTACAGGTGTAGTTTAGTTCCAGTGTAGTTTAGTTCAGGTGTAGTTTAGTTCCGGTGTAGTTTAGTTCCGGTGTAGTTTAGTTCAGGTGTAGTTTAGTTCCGGTGTAGTTTAGTTCCGGTGTAGTTTAGTTCCGGTGTAGTTTAGTGCAGGTGTAGTTTAGTCCAGGTGTAGTTTAGTTCCGGTGTAGTTTAGTTCCGGTGTAGTTTAGTTCCGGTGTAGTTTAGTTCAGGTGTAGTTTAGTTCAGGTGTAGTTTAGTTCCGGTGTAGTTTAGTTCCGGTGTAGTTTAGTTCCGGTGTAGTTTAGTTCAGGTGTAGTTTAGTTCCGGTGTAGTTTAGTTCCGGTGTAGTTTAGTTCCGGTGTAGTTTAGTTCAGGTGTAGTTTAGTTCAGGTGTAGTTTAGTTCCGGTGTAGTTTAGTTCAGGTGTAGTTTAGTTCAGGTGTAGTTTAGTACAGGTGTAGTTTAGTTCAGGTGTAGTTTAGTTCAGGTGTAGTTTAGTACAGGTGTAGTTTAGTTCAGGTGTAGTTTAGTACAGGTGTAGTTTAGTTCCGGTGTAGTTTCTACGTATCTTCCAACCATCACCAGCTTGTCCTTCCAGGCGGTTTCGGCGTCGACTTCTCTCAGCCCAGCGATGACGCCAACGTCGGCCTTTCTTTTGTGGCCAAGAAGATCCTGGAGACCGGAGTGACGTCCTTCTGTCCCACTCTGGTCACCTCCCCCCCCTCCGTCTACCACAAGGTACCTGGACCCCCCAGCCTCCGTTCCGTTAGCGAACAGAACGGGGCCACAGGTGACCCCTGAGGATGCGGTCTGTGCCTCTCCTGCATCCTGAGGACCCGCCCCGGTTTGGACTGGGCTCTGTGTGATGGGTCTGACCCTAACCCATAACCATTCTGTCCGTTGTAGGTCCTGCCTCAGGTCAAAGTTCACAACGGAGGAGCAGATGGCGCTGGAGTTCTCGGTAAGGAGCCGAGGTCGGTTTAGGTCATGTGACCTGAAGCCCTGATTGTGGGACGAGATCACTTTCAGGTTTCCACCTGGAGGGTCCGTTCATCAGCCTGGAGAAGAAAGGAGCTCATCCGGCGCAGTTCCTGCGGACCTTCCGGTCCGGGAGCATCGAGGACGCCATGGAGGCCTACGGCACCTTGGACAACGTGGCCTTGGTGACTCTCGCTCCGGAGCTGGCCAACAGCCAATCGGTGGTGAAGGAGCTGTCCCAGAGAGGCGTCGCCGTGTCTTTGGGTGGGCGGCCCGCTCGACCCGGTCCTGGGGGGGCTTCTCCGGAAGGCCTTTGTTCTCTGACTGCTGTTTTCCTCTCGCAGGTCACTCTGTGGCCAACCTTTCCCAGGCCGAGGGGGCGGTCCGACACGGCGCCTCCTTCATCACTCACCTCTTCAACGCCATGCTGCCCGTGAGTCCCGCCTCCTCTGGCTAATGTAACGCGACTCCCAGAGCGGATGAGGACGCGCTGTGATGCTGCTTGTTGCGTTTGCCCAGTTCCACCACCGGGACCCCGGCATCGTGGGTCTGCTGACCAGTGACCAGATTCCGGCAGGAAGGAGGGTCTACTACGGCATGATAGCCGACGGCGTCCACACCAACGCCGCAGCCCTACGCATCGCCCACAGGTCCCACCCCTCAGGTGAGTCCAGGCGGCGTGCAGGTGCAGCTTGTTCACACCTGCCCCTCCTGCCCCTCCTGCCCCTCCTGCTCCTCCTGCCCCCCCAGGTCTGGTCTTGGTGACGGATGCCATCGCGGCGATGGGTCTTCCTCCTGGTCGTCACACTCTGGGCCAGCAGGTCATTGAGATCCAGGGTCTCCACGCTTACGTCGCAGGTGCTTCAGATGTTTCACTCTTCATTCCGTGAGCGTCTTTTCTCCTCTGTCCTCTGTCCCCCCCCCCCGTGCCGATGGACATGCCCCCTGAGACATTCCAGGAGCTTCACCTGAAGGCGATGTCGATTATCTCGACATCTTGGTAGCTCAGCAGCAGCACGGAGAGACGCTGACCTCGGCCTCAGCCCGATGCTGATGCTAATGCTAATGCTAATGCTAATGCTGATGCTAATGCTGATGCTGATGCTGATGCTGATGCTGATGCTAATGCTGATGCTAATGCTGATGCTGATGCTGATGCTAATGCTGATGCTGATGCTGATGCTGATGCTGATGCTGATGCTGATGCTGATGCTAATGCTATTGCTAACCGAGGTGTGTTTTCTCAGGCACCACCACCCTCTGTGGCAGCATCGCCACCATGGACATGTGTCTTCGGCACTTTAAGCAGGTTTCAGGTCAGTTTTTTTACGTTCTGCTCTCAAAACGCTTCTTTAAAATCGCCTGCCAGAAGATCTCGTGCTCGTCGTGGCGTTTATTAACCAGCTGTCGATCCGTCCAATCGCGGTTGATCAGCTTTCTGGTTTGTGATCAGGCTGCAGCGTCGAGGAGGCTCTGGAAGCCGCGTCGCTCCATCCCGCCGAGCTGCTGGGCCTCGGCCGCCAGAAGGGAAGCCTGGACTACGGCGCAGAAGCAGGTCGGCCTCCAGACGCATGGCCTCGGCGGCGCCCAGACGCCAACCAATCGGTAACGCCGTTTGTTGTGACTCCTGCAGACCTGGTTTTCCTCGATGACGCGCTCAACGTCAGAGCCACCTACATTTCTGGAGAGGAGGTCTGGAGAAAAGGGCCGTAGAAGAAGACGGAGATTGTAGATGGAACCGCGGTGCCTTCAGGGGAAGTTGTTTACCACGGCGCTGTAGAGCATCCCCGTTCATCAGAACGCACCGAACTTTATCTTTGCTTTAACGGTTGAATCGAAGGGAAATCAATTGTTGTGAGTTCGAACCCAGCGAAACGAACGTCGTCTCCTCAAAGTCCAGCTTTACATTATTTTATTTTAACAACCTGAACAAACTGCCACTAAACTTTACTTTCATTCAATCATTTCATTCAACCATGAAAGAAGATTTCAGTCGGTGCTTTGATGACGTTTCCCCGTTAGCTGAAAAACCTTCAGCCTTTTACTTGCTATTCATTTTGTTTTGTTTTGCTGATAAAAATGCTGAGTCATGGATCAATTTGTTTGGTGTCCTTTTCAGAAATGTCACGAGAAAACAAAAAAATATATAAAAAAATAATCATCTTTTGTAGCACTGCAATGAGCTGGCGGCTTGTCCGGGGTGTAGCTGACCTCTCGCCTGCAGTAGACGCCGTGGGCCAACGCCGTGGCCCGACGCCACCTCCACGTGTCAGGCCATCCAGGCGTCTCTGGGAAACTGGATTCCCTCGAAGGCTCTGAGCCCGGCGACCCCTCTGACCACAAGAACCAGAACCGCTTCACACTCTAGACCCGAATCAGGGCGGCAGCCTCCAAAGCTTGATGCAGGGAGTAGGCTGGTGTTAATCGTCTCCGAGACAGAAATAATCTTACAGGGGGGGGTTAAAATTAAAATACCCAAAACCTCCCTGAAGCTAAAGTCAGAAATGAATTAGAAAAAAAGGACCTTCAGAAATCTAGAGCAAACCCAGAAACCTTCGAGACCACCTTAAATGTCAGAAATCCCCTCCAAATAAAATCACGAATTTACATTTTAGATTGGATTGTACGAAGTTATGCACAAATGTCGTTCCAGACGCTCGGACCATGCTCTTCGACAGATGAACTCCTTGGTATTATTCAGTAGTACTGCAGTATTAGTACTCAACGGAGTGAAACACGCAGTCTCAGACTGGCTGTGTAAAAGCACTTTATGAACCTCATGCTGGATTCCACCATGAATTAGATGTTTTTGAATAGTGGAGAAAAATAGAATGTTTCTTTTTATTTCAGAAAATATATAAACTATGCAAATGTTTGGAACCTGTCAATTAAAACAAGCAAAGCTCTTAACATTCGGCTCTTCTGTTAGAACGTCTAACCTGACGTGTTCCTGATGGGCGTGTCTTCCGGTGACGCGTTTTGCGTAATAAGTAGAACCAAAACATTTTAGGCTGCACGTCTGTCGTGCTAGCTAGCCAGCTAGCTATTTAGCTAGCTTAACACAGCGGATACGTCGTTTTCAGTTCGCTCAAGCTGCGTTTGATGTTTTTTGGCATCAGTTAAAGGCCAGCGACACAGGTGCGAGGCGCCACAGGTAGCGTTAGCGTTAGCATGTAGCCTGCTAAATGTGTCATTAGCTGTTCGTTTAGCTTCATGATGGAAGCCAGCGTGATGATAAAAGGACTGCGACAGGTGGCGTCTCCAATGTCATCGATGTGTTTGGGTTATCAGCTGATCGTGAACCCGGCCCGTGGGGTTCCGTGTCCGTCAGATGAGTTCTGCGGGTCCACAGCTGGGCTGAGGGTTAGCATCGTTAGCTGTGTGTGTTCAGTTATCGGTGTCTGGTTTTCTTTAGCTCACCATGCTAACTGATGCTACGCTCGACTTCACCGCGATCACGTGGTCTGGAGGACAGACAGGGTTCCGGTTTGTTAGTCAGATCCTCTATCGATCAGTTCTTCCTCCAGACCCTTTAGCTTCTTGATGCGGATCCAGACTCCAGCTTCTACTTCCTGATCAATCTCATCCCGTTCCTGGAGATGGAGATGCTTTCTCCTGGGAATCCACCGGACCCTGTACAGGCTGCAGGTTTCCATTGGACCAGGAAGCAGCTCCAGGGTGTCCCCGAGCCCCCGCCGTGCTTCCTGTAGGGAGGGGGTTCTTCAGCATGTATGTCTCTTTGTGTTTTCTTTGCCAGCTTCTGCCCTGCCCGTTGCACTCCAGCATCAGGATAGGGAAGCAAAGAGACGCGGCGGCTGCCACCGGCTCGGCGGGCGTGGCGGACGGCATGTCGGACAGCCCGGAGAAAGGCGCCTCGGTGTCGGCCCAGGAGCTGAAGGAGCAGGGAAACCGCCTCTTCCTGAACCGCAAGTACCACGAGGCTGCTGCCTGCTACAGCAAGGCCATAGTAAGGAGACGGGAGCCCCCGCCTGAGGGCGAGCGCCGCCAACCAGCGTTTCATTTTTAACTTCAGAAGAAAAGTTTCTGCTTTTGTGAGAAATAAAAACAAAGTGATTGTGGCGCTGCTAAACCCCCCCCCCCCTAACAGAGTTCATCAATCAGAGCCAATATCGGGTCCGTTTAGGGACAGTCTCAAGGAAGAGAGGAATGTTTGGACCTGATGTAGCTACAAGCTAATTCTCATCTGCAGCCTCTATTTGGGGGGGGTCATGTCTTCATCTGTCCTGTCTCAGGCTCACAGTCCCGCGGTCCCGGCGTACTTCACCAACAGAGCGCTGTGCTACGTGAAGCTGCAGCAGCACGACAAGTCTCTGGCGGACTGCAGACACGCCCTGCAGCTGGACAGCCAATCGGTCAAAGCGCACTTCTTCATGGGTCAGTGCCACCTGGAGATGGAGAACTATGACGAGGCCATCGGCAACCTGCAGAAAGGTGGGAGGGACTCTAGTTGGTGGTGGCGGGGGCTGCTCGTCATGTTAGCCTAGCGCTCATCTTTGCACTGTTGCTAGCTTATAACCTGGCAAAGGAGCAGCGGCTGAACTTCGGCGATGACATTCCCGGCGCTCTGCGGATCGCAAAGAAGAAGCGTTGGAGCAGCCTGGAGGAGCGGAGGATCAACCAGGAGGGCGAGCTGCACGCGTACCTCTCCAAACTCATCCAGGCGGAGAAAAAGAGGCGGGTCGTAGAGGAAGACGCACTCTGTCCTTTCTTTCCTCAGCTCTTCTGGGGGTTTTCCTAAAGTGGAATGTTTGTGGCATCATCTTCAGGGAGCTGGAGGGACGCAGACGGAAGCAAGGAGACAAGTCGGACGACGGCAGCCTTCAACACAACCTCAACGAGATCCACAGCAAACACGTGGGCTTTAGTGTCGGGATGAGGCTCGGAATGTTGGGCTTTAGTGTCGGGATGGGGCTCGGAATGTTGGGCTTTAGTGTCGGGATGAGGCTCGGAATGTTGGGCTTTAGTGTCGGGATGGGGCTCGGAATGTTGGGCTTTAGTGTCGGGATGAGGCTCGGAATGTTGGGTTTGAGTGTCAGGATGAGGCTCTGAATGTTGGGCTTTAGTGTCGGGATGGGGCTCAGAATGTTGGGTTTGAGTGTCGGGATGAGGCTCTGAATGTTGGGCTTTAGTGTCGGGATGAGGCTCGGAATGTTGGGCTTTAGTGTCGGGATGGGGCTCGGAATGTTGGGCTTTAGTGTCGGGATGAGGCTCGGAATGTTGGGCTTTAGTGTCGGGATGGGGCTCGGAATGTTGGGCTTTAGTGTCGGGATGAGGCTCGGAATGTTGGGCTTTAGTGTCGGGATGAGGCTCGGAATGTTGGGCTTTAGTGTCGGGATGAGGCTCGGAATGTTGGGCTTTAGTGTCGGGATGAGGCTCGGAATGTTGGGCTTTAGTGTCGGGATGAGGCTCGGAATGTTAGGCTTTAGTGTCCGGATGAGGCTCGGAATGTTGGGTTTGAGTGTCAGGATGAGGCTCGGAATGTTGGGCTTTAGTGTTGGGATGAGGCTCTGAATGTTAGGCTTTAGTGTCAAGATGAAGCTCGGAATGTTGGGCTTTAGTGTCGGGATGAGGCTCGGAATGTTGGGCTTTAGTGTCGGGATGAGGCTCGGAATGTTGGGCTTTAGTGTCGGGATGAGGCTCGGAATGTTGGGTTTGAGTGTCAGGATGAGGCTCGGAATGTTGGGCTTTAGTGTCGGGATGAGGCTCGGAATGTTGGGCTTTAGTGTCGGGATGAGGCTCGGAATGTTGGGCTTTAGTGTCGGGATGGGGCTCGGAATGTTGGGCTTTAGTGTCGGGATGAGGCTCGGAATGTTGGGTTTGAGTGTCAGGATGAGGCTCTGAATGTTGGGCTTTAGTGTCGGGATAAGGCTCGGAATGTTGGGCTTTAGTGTCTGGATGAGGCTCGGAATGTTGGGCTTTAGTGTCGGGATGAGGCTCGGAATGTTGGGTTTGAGTGTCAGGATGAGGCTCGGAATGTTGGGCTTTAGTGTCGGGATGAGGCTCGGAATGTTGGGCTTTAGTGTCGGGATGAGGCTCGGAATGTTGGGCTTTAGTGTCAGGATGAGGCTCGGAATGTTGGGCTTTAGTGTCGGGATGAGGCTCGGAATGTTGGGCTTTAGTGTCAGGATGAGGCTCGGAATGTTGGGCTTTAGTGTCGGGATGAGGCTCGGAATGTTGGGCTTTAGTGTCGGGATGAAGCTCGGAATGTTTCCCTGCTGCGTGATGGCGGCAGGCAGACACAGGAAGCGTTCCTAAATGACCTTCTCGTGGCGTTCGTTGACTTTAACCCTGACCTCGGCGCTGATGGTTGCTGGTCTTCTTCCTGCAGGACAAGTATCTGTCAGACATGGAGGAGCTGTTCTGTCAAGTCGACGAGAAGAGGAAGGTCAGTGAGGATGACTCCAAGAATGTTGGCTTCTGTCCACCCTCTCACAAACGTCGCAGGATCAGGACGGGAGAGCGGAAGCTCGTCGTCCGGATTCCGGAGACCAGTGCTCCCTTTTGGAGTCGGGGGGGGGGGCTCAGTCCATGAAGCCCTGTGGCCCCCCACCTGAGGGTCCGATCGGTGACCCTTGGTCTACGTGAGATGAATGATCTGTCCTTGTGTTTGACAGAAGCGTGAGATCCCAGACTTCCTGTGTGGAAAGATCAGCTTTGAGTTGATGAGGGAACCCTGCATCACGCCCAGCGGAGTCACCTACAACAGGAAAGACATAGAAGAGCACCTCCAGGTGAGGCCCCGCCCCCACAGCAAGTACTAAAACTACAATACAGAGACGCAGAGGAACACGAGTCTCTGAGGTCACTGAGCCATTCTCGGCCAATCGTTGTTGTTGTTGTTGGAGGATGAAATCGAGTACTTGATCCTTTAATGGTAAAGAATCCTTAAAACCACCTGGATCTGAAAACAGACAGACAAACCAGGTGGTAAAACTTTATTAGTTAGTTTATTTTTATTTACAAAAAGACCACAAGTCAAATTTCAGATGCGGCTAAAATGTGAAAAGCGTACTTTTGTGGTTCTCTCGCAGCGAGTCGGCCATTTTGACCCGGTGACCCGGACCCCCCTGACCCAGGACCAGCTCATTCCCAACCTGGCCATGAAGGAAGTCATCGATGCTTTTATTTTGGAGAATGGATGGGTGGAGGACTACTGACCAATCAGAGGAAGGCAGGGAAGTTGCGTTTGGTCACATGGTATATCTGTCGGCCAATCAGGCGAGCTGCTGCTGTGTCTGTGTTTTAGAGGTAAAGGAAAACTCCTTCCTGCAGCAAATCACACGCTGTTTTTCTGCTTTTCACGTCAACTGTTGTTTATTTGATGATCGCTGCGTTTAAACATCAGACGAACTTTAACCGAGGAAAAACCCGGATAATTTATAAGGAGAAACGAAGTTTAACCCCGAAATAAAAGAGAATCAAGAAACACTCGAGGGAAACTCACAAAGACACGAAGGCGCGTCTGAGCGTCATCAGCAGAGGGCGCTGTCTGGCAAGCGCATCCTCACACGGTGTCAGTACTGCAATATAAAAGTAATCTATTACAAGCGGAACTTGTGATTTAGAGTACATTTGAATGAACACTAACAGAACCCTGATCTGAAGAGTAACTGGTGTGTTCCAGTGAGAGGGTGCAGCGATAAAACAAATAAAAATACTCGCCTGTAGTACTTTAAAACCACAAGGGGACGGTCCATTTGGACGTGTCTGGCTGGAGACACCTTCTGTCCAATCAAAAGGCTGATGAAGAGGCCCAGATCGAACAGACTGTCACAATCACAGCAGTCATTTAGAGTAATCGGATTACAGGCCTGAGCTGTAAATGAGAGCAAGTGTTGCATTTGTAGGCAAAGAAAAAGAGGGGAAATTGTAGCGTTTGTGGTAAAAGGGTTTGCTTTGGTTGTCAACGCGTCGGTTTCGTCGGTCCCCCTCTGGATCCTGGTCTTTGTGTGAAGCCTGGAATGTCTGCGGCCGTGTTTCTGTCGCCGTTTCCGGTTGAAACGTGACGTTTACAGCCGGGCTCGGACTGGAGTCTGGCTGCACGACAAAATATTCAACAGTCATGCTGTAAAAACCAGGGGAAATAAATGGTCCATGTTTTCTACACGTTTCTCTTGTCTTTCCCTTCGTGATGATGATGATGCTGATAGAAAAGTAAGACTGAAGCAGGGGGGGGGGCTTCGGATGTAAGCTTCTATTTTTCTATTATATAAAATGGTGAATAAACTCCGCCCCCTTCGCTTCCTCTCGCAAATGTTCCCGGATGAAATGACAAACTGCAGATGTGATTTCTCTGACTGGTACAGACGGACACCGAAAAGCACCACGAACAGGAAGTGCTGCTGCTACACTTCCCGGACTGCCCCGCCCATGTTGGTCTTTCCGTCACCTCCCCGTCCTCAGCTGTTCGTTACGCAACGCTGAAGAGGCGATGAAGAGTCCGAGGTTCAGTTATTTTATCATTTTACAGCCTTGAATGCTTCTATGCGAGTGGATCCAGTAAAGCGGCCCCCATCGCCATGGAAACCCTTCCCAGGAATCTGGGTCGGATTGTTCTTCTGTTGGTCTGACAGGCTTGATGGAGCCCAGCGATCAGGAGGTGCATCATAAACATCACCTGTCAACAAGCGGGGGGAGGGGCCAGGATTTCATTTGAACCATAGTCCTTATTTCAGCGGCGTTTACTGGAAGCATCCGAAGTTCCCACTGTCCCTGAATGGAGCGCAGTTAAACTGGGCGAGGCCGGATTCGAGGACTTGATGTCCCTCGTGACAAAGACGCGGCGCCAAGGTCGACCCCGAGGAACCGCCTGTCAATAAACGGGTGACGGGAACGCCGGCCGGGCGGACGTGACGAGAAGCACTGATGGTTTATCAGGCGCCACCCAAAAAGTCAAGACGCCTTACTGTCCTCCCCTCAGCTGTAAATGAATGACTCAGATAAGCCGTCCATCCGTCCGTCCATCCGGCCGGCCGGCCGGCCTTTGACCCCCGCTGATAGCTTTATTATCCGTGCTAGATTGCAGAACCGATTAGCCGTATAAATGAAACGGCGCTCCTGTCGGACCGCCAGTCGCCACCTGGAGCTCCGAGCTGTTCGAGTCCTGCATCATCGGAAGACGGAGGACGAATCGATGGAGGTCAAACTGGTCGCCTGTGGGGTCGCGCTCCTGGCCTTCATGGTCACAGGTGAGTCTGATCTGAGAGCAGCGTAGAAGTAAACGACCTTTTGCTCGGTTTCACTGGAGGTCGTTGAGCTGATCAATGAGTTCAGGTGTTCATTGAGCTGATCGATCAATGAGTTCAGGTGTCTCCGTCTTCTTCTTTGTCTCTCACAGGAATCAACGCACAGCCGGAGGGTGAGTGACGCTTCGCGATTATTCAGTTCAACACACTTTATGGGCCGGACGCTGGACCGTCCTGCCGTCCCTGAACTCCGCAGAGACGCTGGACCGTCCTGCCGTCCCTGAACTCCGCAGAGACGCTGGACCGTCCGGCCGTCCCTGAACTCCACAGAGACGCTGGACCGTCCGGCCGTCCCTGAACTCCACAGAGACGCTGGACCGTCCTGCCGTCCCTGAACTCCGCAGAGACGCTGGACCGTCCTGCCGTCCCTGAACTCCGCAGAGACGCTGGACCGTCCTGCCGTCCCTGAACTCCGCAGAGACGCTGGACCGTCCGGCCGTCCCTGAACTCCACAGAGACGCTGGACCGTCCGGCCGTCCCTGAACTCCACAGAGACGCTGGACCGTCCTGCCGTCCCTGAACTCCGCAGAGAAGCTGGACCGTCCGGCCGTCCCTGAACTCCGCAGAGACGCTGGACCGTCCTGCCGTCCCTGAACTCCGCAGAGACGCTGGACCGTCCGGCCGTCCCTGAACTCCGCAGGGACGCTGGACCGTCCTGCCGTCCCTGAACTCCACAGGGACGCTGGACCGTCCTGCCGTCCCTGAACTCCGCAGAGACGCTGGACCGTCCGGCCGTCCCTGAACTCCGCAGAGACGCTGGACCGTCCTGCCGTCCCTGAACTCCGCAGAGACGCTGGACCGTCCGGCCGTCCCTGAACTCCACAGGGACGCTGGACCGTCCGGCCGTCCCTGAACTCCACAGGGACGCTGGACCGTCCTGCCGTCCCTGAACTCCACAGAGACGCTGGACCGTCCGGCCGTCCCTGAACTCCACAGAGACGCTGGACCGTCCTGCCGTCCCTGAACTCCACAGGGACGCTGGACCGTCCTGCCGTCCCTGAACTCCACAGAGACGCTGGACCGTCCTGCCGTCCCTGAACTCCACAGAGACGCTGGACCGTCCTGCCGTCCCTGAACTCCACAGGGACGCTGGACCGTCCTGCCGTCCCTGAACTCCACACAGTCATTAACGGCTGTTTCCCTGCAGTGTGTGGCATTGCTCCTCGCAACACCAGGATCACCGGCGGTAAAGACGCTCCTGTAGGGGCGTGGCCGTGGATGGCCGGCGTGAATGTCCCGGGGGGGCTCTTCTGTGGGGGCTCCCTGATCAGCAGCGAGTGGGTCCTGACGGCTGCTCAGTGTGTCGCCAAGTGAGCTGCCGAAACGAAGCCGAGAACCCTGAACTCTGTCCCTGAACTCTGTCCCTGAGCTCTGTCCCTGAGCTCTGTCCCTGAGCTCTGTCCCTGAGCTCTGTCCCTGAGCTCTGTCCCTGAGCTCTGTCCCTGAGCTCTGTCCCTGAGCTCTGTCCCTGAGCTCTGTCCCTGAACTCTGTCCTTGAACTCTGTCCCTGAACTCTGTCCCTGAACTCTGTCCCTGAACTCTGTCCCTGAACTCTGTCCTTGAACTCTGTCCTTGAACTCTGTCCCTGAACTCTGTCCCTGAACTCTGTCCCTGAACTCTGTCCCTGAACTCTGTCCCTGAACTCTGTCCCTGAACTCTGTCCCTGAACTCTGTCCCTGAACTCTGTCCCTGAACTCTGTCCCTGAACTCTGTCCCCTCTGGATGTAAATGAAGCCTCACATTTATAAATGCTCTTTTTCAGGTTCCCTGCGAGCTCTTTCACGATATACCTGGGGCGTCACTCCCTGAACGGCGCCAACCCCAACGAGGTGTTGGTGAATGTGTCCAAGGTGGTCGCGCATCCAGACTTTAAAGCTACGACGTTTGACAACGACATCGCCCTGCTGCGGCTGAGCCGAGCCGTTACCTTCACCGACTACATCCGGCCCGTGTGTCTGGCGGCGACCGGCAGCGAATACCTCGCCGGGGAGGAGTGCTGGATCACCGGATGGGGAAACGTCAACAAGGATGGTGAGAAGCTGCTTCCTGTTCAGCCATGGGGGTCGGGTTTCAGGGGTTTACCCGAGGACTCCGGCTTCAGCAGCGTTTCCTGTTGTCGCTACCGCCGCAGAGGCGGGGTCATGTGTGTTACCATGGTAACTCGAAGGTTTACAGATGGATCTGGATGAAATTGACCGATGTTTATGGTATATGACAGTCACGTAGGGGGGGGGGGGGGCTCTACCTCACCACCAAATGTCTTCTGGTTCTGATCCAGAATGAGGTCAGGAACAAATATTACATTTTAACATTAAACCATTTATGGATTAAGAATCAGTTAAAAATAAACAAACTCTGATTCACTTTGACTCTTCATGTTGGTGCTTAAAGATACCAGAACCATCTAGAACCTTCTGGTGCTGATCCAGATCACCGTGTGGACGGTGTAGATCCAGTTAGGGGGGGAGCGAGCTGCTTGGGGGAGGTCTGTTCTAGTTTAATCATTACATTTTTATTTTTATAGACCATTTGGTGCAAAGTTGAATTGGAGATGGAGCCATAAGGAAATAAACCGGTACTAGAACCAATAAAAAAGATTAAAAGCAAATAAAACTGTGATAAAGGAGAGAAGGTCAGGCGGCCCGACCGTAAACGCATTCCAAACGACCTCGTGAGCCGTCCGATCGGAACGCCTCCCGGCCGCTGCACGGTGACGGAGATTTTCTCTTCTTCTCGTTTCCAGTTCCCCTCCCCCCACCCCAGACGCTGCAGGAAGTGACCGTCCCCATCGTGTCCAACTCCGACTGCAACAAGGTCTACGGTGGTGCCATCACCAACAACATGATCTGTGCCGGTCCGTCCGGCGGAGGGAGGGGCAGCTGCTCCGTAAGTCCGCCGAGCCGCACCCCGAAGCCGGCCTCCGTCTCTGGCGCGCCCTGATTGGCTCTGCTCTCTATCGCTCCAGGGGGACGGCGGCGGCCCGATGGTGAGGAAGGCTTCCTCCAAGTGGGTCCAGGGTGGCGTGATGAGCTTCATCGCCAAAGCAGGCTGCGCTCTGCCCAACGTCCCCGGGGGCTACGCCCGGGTGTCCCAGTACGAGTCCTGGATCAAGAAGGAGGTCACCACCAACCAGCCCGGGTTCGTCCGCGCCGGAACCGCTCGGCTGGTCTCCCTCTCGCTGCCTCTGCTGCTGTCCCTCGGCCTGGCCCAGTCCTGGTTCTGACCGCTCCGCACCAAGAACCGACACGCTTGTAAAAGTATTCACTGATCACGGGAACTTCCGCCGAAGATGCCAATGAAATTCTAAATTCTGTGAGAAACTTTCAATGCTTTGAAGCTCAACTCAAACTGATTGAGTCTTTGATCTTTATCTCACCTTTTTATTTATACGCTCAAATATGAAACGTTCTGGACTTCTGAATCTGTTAATTCTACGAATGCCTTCAGGATCAGTTCCTATTTTCATTAATGTCGCGTGAAGCAACGATCAGATGGAGGCCCGGGTCCGTTTCCGGACCGCACTGGTTCTCCTTGTTGTTGTTGTCAATCAGGAATCAATAAAAGACAGACAAGGTGTGTTTCTTTGTGTTGATGATTAACTCTGGCTCAGAGAGAGCAGACCTCCCCCAAGCAGCTCGCTCCCCTCCCGTCCACACGGTGATCTGGATCAGCACCAGAAGGTTCTAGATGGTTCTGGTATCTTTAAGCACCAACATGAAGAGTCAAAGTGAATCAGAGTTTGTTTATTTATTTTTTTCCAAAATCTTTTTATTATTTTCTTATGAACACATAAAACATTGAAGTACAGCATGTACAGATACTCGTACACATACAATGTACACATATCCATACACACTTACATTGATAATTAAAATAATAAAAACTGACACCAACAAGGGAGACAAAAAAAAAAAAAAAAAAAAAAAAGGGGGTGGGGTGGGAGGAGTGAGGGGGGGGGGGGGGGGTCAAGCTAGTCATATCTATGCATTTGTATGTTTATTTCTGTTTATTTTTGCTGAAGTACTCCAAAAACGCATCCCACGTCAAATAAAAGTCATCTACCCTCTGTTTCAGTTCGAATTTAATCTTCTCCAATTGAACGTGCTTCATTACATCATTTAAGAGATTTAAGTAGGACGGAGGTTTTTTTTGTTTCCAGTTTAATAGGATCAATCTCCTAGACAACACTGTAACAAATTTAACAACCGTTTTTTGCCTGTTTGAGAGACCAGTCAAGGCTGAGGGAACTCCAAACAATGCCAACACAGGATCAGGCTGTAGTTGTGTCTGACAAATGTTCGACAACATGTTAAATATCTTGGCCCAATAAGGCATTATGTCAGGACACTTCCAGAACGTATGAGCCAGTGTGGCCTGCTCTTGGCCACACCGGTCACAAGCAGTGTTCACCCCTGGAAACATTTTGGAGAGCCGCACTTTAGAGAGGTGTAGTCTGTGCAAAATTTTGAACTGCAGAAGTCCATGCCGAGCACAAACTGAAGATGAGTGGACGTTGACCTGAGCTGCAGTCCATTGAGAGGCAGTGATGTTTATCCCGATATCCTGTTGCCAGGCCTCCTTTAGATGATCAAGTGAAGGCATGTATTCTTTGTCTGATATTTCGCGACGTATTTTAGAAATTGAACCTTTTTTCAGCGGGTCTTTTGAGAGTACAGTGTTCATCTCGGAGTCAGGGGGCCGAGAGGGGAAACCAGAGAATTTTGCTTTAACAAAGCTACGAATTTGTAAATATTTGAAAAAGTCAATATTTTCAATTTTATATTTTTCTCTCAATTGCTCAAAGGTTGCGAATTTTCCACTAACATACAAGTCCTGCATGGAATGTATCCCTTTGGCTCTCCATCGATGAAATGAGACCTTACTGAGTTCTGGACCAAACTCATGATTATGTGTGATCGGGGTCAATGTTGAGATCTCCTGCCAATTAAAATGTCTCCTAATTTGATGCCAAATCTTAACTGAATGGGAAACCACAAGACTCTTGACTTTGGGTTTATCATTTTTCAAGGAGGCATAAAGCAATGCTTGTAATGAGGTAGAATTGCAACTCTGATTCTCCATCTCTACCCAGTCAGCCCCCTGCGAATTGCACCAGAAAGACAAAGCTCGGATATTACACGACCAATAGTTTGTTTATTTTTAACTGATTCTTAATCCATAAATGGTTTAATGTTAAAATGTAATATTTGTTCCTGACCTCATTCTGGATCAGAACCAGGAGACGTGTT
Source organism: Brachionichthys hirsutus (assembly GCF_040956055.1). Classification (NCBI taxonomy): domain Eukaryota; kingdom Metazoa; phylum Chordata; class Actinopteri; order Lophiiformes; family Brachionichthyidae; genus Brachionichthys; species Brachionichthys hirsutus. The sequence continues at coordinate 461,273 of NC_090912.1, forward strand.
TCACGGTGGTTCCGATCGGACCCCTTTATGACTGGAATGTTTGGGGAGTGATTTTAATGCAGATTTTATGAGATATGAAGCCTCCATTATAAGTGAATGGGAAAACCCAGAATGTAATGGGATCAAAGTTAGACCAGAACCACCTTCAGGTTTCATTCATCAGGATCCATCCAGCGGTGTTTCTGTACTCCTAAGACAGAACCAGAACCAGAACCTTGTGGAGGTGATGAGCCATCGTGGAGACTTTAAACCCGAGAATCACAACAGTGTGGTCACATGACGGCCCTCAGGTGGGCCACGCCTTTCACCTGATCAGCCACCTGGCGCCACTTTAAAGCGTTGGAGAACCTTCAGCACCGGGAGGAACCGGGTTCACGTGGACCGACGCTTCCTCAGGCGAGCGGCTGTTTGGTGACGCGGGTTTATCCCCCGCTCATTAGAAGATAAATGAAGATGTGGCGTCATGACCAAACATGAGGGTGTTGGGTCGGGTTCCGTCTCACCGCCGTGTTGGGTCGGGTTCCGTCTCACCGCCGTGTTCAGCGTGTTGGGTTGGGTCGGGTTCCGTCTCACCGCCGTGTTGGGTTGGGTTGGGTTCCGTCTCACCGCCGTGTTGGGTTGGGTTGGGTTCCGTCTCACCGCCGTGTTGGGTCGGGTTCCGTCTCACCGCCGTGTTGGGTTGGGTTGGGTTCCGTCTCACCGCCGTGTTGGGTCGGGTTCCGTCTCACCGCCGTGTTGGGTTGGGTTCCGTCTCACCGCCGTGTTGGGTCGGGTTGGGTTCCGTCTCACCGCCGTGTTGGGTCGGGTTGGGTTGGGTTCCGTCTCACCACCGTGTTGGGTCGGGTTCCGTCTCACCGCCGTGTTGGGTCGGGTTCCGTCTCACCGCCGTGTTGGGTCGGGTTCCGTCTCACCGCCGTGTTCAGCGTGTTGGGTTGGGTTCCGTCTCACCGCCGTGTTGGGTCGGGTTGGGTTCCGTCTCACCGCCGTGTTGGGTCGGGTTGGGTTGGGTTCCGTCTCACCACCGTGTTGGGTCGGGTTCCGTCTCACCGCCGTGTTGGGTCGGGTTCCGTCTCACCGCCGTGTTGGGTTGGGTTCCGTCTCACCGCCGTGTTGGGTTGGGTCGGGTTCCGTCTCACCGCCGTGTTGGGTTGGGTTGGGTTCCGTCTCACCGCCGTGTTGGGTTGGGTTGGGTTCCGTCTCACCGCCGTGTTGGGTCGGGTTCCGTCTCACCGCCGTGTTCAGCGTGTTGGGTTGGGTCGGGTTCCGTCTCACCGCCGTGTTGGGTCGGGTTTCGTCTCACCGCCGTGTTGGGTTGGGTCGGGTTCCGTCTCACCGCCGTGTTGGGTCGGGTTCCGTCTCACCGCCGTGTTCAGCGTGTTGGGTTGGGTCGGGTTCCGTCTCACCGCCGTGTTGGGTCGGGTTTCGTCTCACCGCCGTGTTGGGTTGGGTCGGGTTCCGTCTCACCGCCGTGTTGGGTCGGGTTCCGTCTCACCGCCGTGTTGGGTCGGGTTCCGTCTCACCGCCGTGTTCAGCGTGTTGGGTTGGGTCGGGTTCCGTCTCACCGCCGTGTTGGGTCGGGTTGGGTTGGGTTCCGTCTCACCACCGTGTTGGGTCGGGTTCCGTCTCACCGCCGTGTTCAGCGTGTTGGGTTGGGTTGGGTTCCGTCTCACCGCCGTGTTGGGTCGGGTTGGGTTCCGTCTCACCGCCGTGTTGGGTCGGGTTGGGTTGGGTTCCGTCTCACCACCGTGTTGGGTCGGGTTCCGTCTCACCGCCGTGTTGGGTCGGGTTCCGTCTCACCGCCGTGTTCAGCGTGTTGGGTTGGGTTCCGTCTCACCGCCGTGTTGGGTTGGGTTGGGTTCCGTCTCACCGCCGTGTTCAGCGTGTTGGGTTGGGTCGGGTTCCGTCTCACCGCCGTGTTGGGTTGGGTCGGGTTCCGTCTCACCGCCGTGTTCAGCGTGTTGGGTTGGGTCGGGTTCCGTCTCACCGCCGTGTTGGGTTGGGTTCCGTCTCACCGCCGTGTTGGGTCGGGTTGGGTTCCGTCTCACCACCGTGTTGGGTCGGGTTCCGTCTCACCGCCGTGTTGGGTTGGATTCCGTCTCACCGCCGTGTTGGGTCGGGTTCCGTCTCACCGCCGTGTTGGGTTGGATTCCGTCTCACCGCCGTGTTGGGTCGGGTTCTGTCTCACCGCCGTGTTGGGTCGGGTTCCGTCTCACCGCCGTGTTGGGTTGGGTTGGGTCGGGTTCCGTCTCACCGCCGTGTTCAGCGTGTTGGGTTGGGTTCCGTCTCACCGCCGTGTTGGGTTGGGTTCCGTCTCACCGCCGTGTTGGGTCGGGTTCCGTCTCACCGCCGTGTTGGGTTGGATTCCGTCTCACCGCCGTGTTGGGTCGGGTTCCGTCTCACCGCCGTGTTGGGTTGGATTCCGTCTCACCGCCGTGTCGGGTCGGGTTCTGTCTCACCGCCGTGTTGGGTCGGGTTCCGTCTCACCGCCGTGTTGGGTTGGGTTGGGTCGGGTTCCGTCTCACCGCCGTGTTCAGCGTGTTGGGTTGGGTTGGGTTCCGTCTCACCGCCGTGTTGGGTTGGGTTCCGTCTCACCGCCGTGTTGGGTCGGGTTCCGTCTCACCGCCGTGTTGGGTTGGGTTCCGTCTCACCGCCGTGTTGGGTCGGGTTCCGTCTCGCCGCCGTGTTGGGTCGGGTTCCGTCTCGCCGCCGTGTTGGGTCGGGTTCCGTCTCGCCGCCGTGTTGGGTCGGGTTCCGTCTCGCCGCCGTGTTGGGTCGGGTTCCGTCTCGCCGCCGTGTTGGGTCGGGTTCCGTCTCGCCGCCGTGTTGGGTTGGGTTCCGTCTCACCGCCGTGTTGGGTCGGGTTGGGTTCCGTCTCACCGCCGTGTTGGGTCGGGTTCCGTCTCACCGCCGTGTTGGGTCGGGTTCCGTCTCACCGCCGTGTTGGGTCGGGTTCCGTCTCACCGCCGTGTTCAGCGTGTTGGGTTGGGTTGGGTCGGGTTCCGTCTCACCGCCGTGTCGGGTTGGGTTCCGTCTCACCGCCGTGTTGGGTCGGGTTGGGTTCTGATTGGATCTTGGGTCCTGTATTAAGTGATGACTCAGGTCTATAAACGTTTGTCTTTCAAGCAGCGCCGAGATTCGGCTCAAGGGTGACATCTAGTGACGTCACAGCGCATTGCACTGCGGCCTCGGCTTCCCCTTCCCTCTGCGACATTTAAAACGTCACATCAGCGCAGGAGGAAGTGACGAGGAAGTTTTATTCTATATCTATTTATTCAAGCCCGCCACCGAAGCTCCTCCCCTTTATGATACACAGGAATAATAGAAAACATCAAACTTTCATCTTTAGGCAGAACAGCTCAAATAAGTTATTCGACACAAATATAAGTACTAAAGTTATTTAATTGCTCCATTTCCGCTTAGATCAGACCCCCCCCCCACTTCTCATTCTCCTGCCTGAGTCGTTAAATGCAGATCAATATCTTTCATTTTGATTAAAAAATGGTCTAACGTGAGGACAGTCTGTTCAAGATTGATCTGGAATGTAACGGTGACTGAGGTGTGGTTCCAGTGGATCCCCGTGGATCGCTGTGGACCCCCGTGGTCCCGGGGGGGTCGCTGTGGACCCCCGTGGTCCCTCCCGGTGGACCTCCGTGGTCCCGGGGGGGTTGCTGTGGGTCCCCGTGGACCCCCGTGGTCCCGGGGGGTCCCCGTGGACCCCCGTGGTCCCGGGGGGGTCGCTGTGGACCCCCGTGGTCCCTCCCGGTGGACCTCCGTGGTCCCGGGGGGGTTGCTGTGGGTCCCCGTGGACCCCCGTGGACCCCCGTGGTCCCGGGGGGGGGTTGCTGTGGGTCCCCGTGGTCCCGGGGGGGTCGCTGTGGACCCCCGTGGTCCCTCCCGGTGGACCTCCGTGGTCCCGGGGGGGTTGCTGTGGGTCCCCGTGGACCCCCGTGGTCCCGGGGGGTCCCCGTGGACCCCCGTGGTCCCGGGGGGGTCGCTGCGACCTTGCTGAAGGTCAGCCGAGGAAGGTGGAGATGAAAACGCTGGTCTCCAGGTTGAGCGTGGCGTGCCACCAGCGGTCGGGGAAGTACAGCACCTGAAGGAACGCCGGCAGCGTTAAACGGTTTCTCTAACGGCTCGGGACGCGGCCGGAACCGGGCCCTTACCTCCCCGGGTCTGATGGTGCACTCCAGCGGCGCCTTGTCCTCCGGCAGGCGGGGGTACGTTTCTGCTAACCAGGACAAGGTGGTGCGGTTCGGGTGGAAACGCGGCTCCTGGTCCGGCGGGTAGAGCAGCCAGCGCTGCGTGATGACATCATCGTTCAGTCGACAGCACGCCGCTCAACGGGGGCGTGAAGGAAAGACTTGGGTTCACCTTCCTCCCGTAGATGACCTCAGAGTAGCCGGGGCCGTGCCAGTGGAAGGGGACTCCTGTCCCAGGACCTGGGGGGCGGGGACGAGGACAGTTTAAGGGACGGTGGTCTCAAGCAGCCCCGCGGGACGTCCGGGACGAGGCCTGACCTGCGATCCCGAAGGAGAAGGCCTTGCTGCGGCCGAGCAGGTCGTACGGCGGCGGCGCGTAGCGCTCGAGCAAACGCCGCCACTCGGTGAAGTTGGTGTCTCCAAAAAAGTACAGCGTGTCTGCAGAGGACGGAGACGGAGGACAAGGGGACGCGCCCGCCGTTGGACCTCTGTGTGACTGTGATGGGCTTCCGTAGTTCCGCCTATGACATCACAGCTTCTAAAACGCAACTCTGACTCACCGTTGGCGAGGACGTGCGGCGCCTGCGGCTTCAGGAGGACGTCCAGGTAGTCCTGGAACAGGACGTCCACTGGGAAAGAGGGAGCACAGAGGCGGTGAGGGTTAGACGCCCCCCCCCCCAGCAGAGGGCGCTAGCTTGCGTACCCTTCCTGTACGAGTGCGTGTTGCCGGTGCTGAGCCGCACTCTCCGGGCGCCGTACTCCTCCAGTAAACGGGATCTGGAGCACAGCGAGCGGAACACCTGGAGAGAAGTCGGAGAACAGAGGTTACTGGAGACTCCCCGAACCTCGTCGAACGTCGTATCCATAGCGACAGCATCATCACCGCCTCCGGCGCGGCGGGGCGGGGCTTAGGTAATCGCTGGTCGGTGCTGGCGTGCAGCAGGCGGCTCTCGCCGGACGTACCGTGTTGTCGGTGAGGCCTCTGATGATCACCGGTCTGCTGAAGGCATATCTGGGGGAACAAATCAGGGGGGGTCAAAGGGGGGTCGGAGACGGGCCGTCCCAGCGCAGCCTCACGTTTAACGAAGCTAAACGGCCGGAGACGCGTTTGACTCCACCTCTCCAGGAAGCCTCGGTGAGACAGCGAGCCGCCGTCCCACACGTCGATGTTGCACCGGCCTTCATCCTGCAGCGTGACGTCAGACCGGGACGACCTGAACACGGAAGTAAAGCCGTCTCCATGCTAGCGTTCATTTCCAAGGCGGCACCATTATTGTTATTATTCACAAATGATCAATAACCCCCCCCCCCGGTAACGCGCCGCTCCCCGCGCTGAACAGCTGATTTCACGGGACATTTTAGATCTCGTATTGCAGTCATTACCAGCCGCCCCCGTCCGGTGTCCGCGCCCCCGCCCGCAGGCTCACCAGCCAGAACAGAAGCAACCGCGCGTCCAGCACCATTCAAGGCGTTACCGGTGACGCTCAGCTCCAGCTAACCGGAAGCACGGCCCGTTTATGCTATCCGGAATCAAGCCAGTGATTTCCTGTGTTTGTGTCACGTGGGTTTCTTCACTGTCTCGCCAACTTCAGAGGCATCGCGAGAACTCCTGTGTGAAAGTCAGCGAGAGCGGCTCCCGGGCTCGAACGCGCAGTGCCTTTTCTCTAGCTAACTATCCGAGCGTTTAAAAAGTAAACGCTGTTTTCCAGCCGGACTTCAGCGGGAGGAAACCGGACGGATCCGCTTCTGCCTCAGCGACGTTCTCGTGACGTCTAGAAAACCGGAGTGATGATATTAAACGAGTAAAATAAAGGCTCCGGAAGTCCGGATGCTTTAGGCTGCGACACAGCAGCAAGCTAGTGCTAAAGGCCGACGACGAGTCTGTCAGACGGCCAATCAGAATCCTGTACGTCCTGCGTTGCATTTAATTGCAATAGGAAATAAAACAACTTTCTATATCAAATTAAATACTGTATATTTATATAATTTGTTTCATTGTTACATATATACATGGGAATATGTTTTCCTTGATGCCTCATATTATCTAAAGGTTTATCTGTAAAGTAAGACATCAATATATAATGAAATGTGATGTTTGTGTATCAATAATGATCTGAAATGACTGATAACAGCTAAGGGGAGAATCAGGCGGTAGAGACAGTTTCATACCTGCAGCATCCGCACTGTTAAACGAGGAGGCTGGGATCTGAACCTCATCATTCATTCATTCATTCATTCATTCATTCAATCTCACCGTCAGGCGAACTAGCGGAGATGTTTTGTTGCTCCTTGAAGACGATGCAAAGAGTGCATTTAGTATATCATTGTGTTTCTGTGCTTTTTCTATCTGTGTCTTATTGTGTATTTTTGGATTGTTACCCCCAGTCTCAATAAAGAAACCTTGAACCTTGAATCAATATTCTTTATTCCGTAGACATCTTCATTTTCCACGTGTAAACATTCAAGTCCAGCTTTGGCGTTTTCATTATGCTCACATGCTTATGCTTTAGTAACCTTTTCTGTGTAGATCTTCAAGTATTTTAGGCTGTGATACTTCATTTGCTACAGTATAGGATAAAAGAGGGGAGGATAGGTTCATGCATCAAAAGAAGAATCCATTTCACAGAATGGATCCAGACACAGAAGAATTTTCTGCTTTCAAAATCTCATTAAAACGATGTAAAGTCGACTAAAATACAAAATAGTAGCATCCAAACGATGATAGTTACCAAACTGCAACGGATCCTCGATTGTTCTTTTGTCATCCTGACTAAAGCCCTTCAGTAAATGTTTATAACTAAATATGAATTGTACTTCATGTGTTCCGTACTTGGTAGTGCAAAGAAGGAAATTGCATTAAAATATCCTTTCACAACCCTGCAAAAATGTACCATCAGTGCAAATGTTTAATATTTATTCTTAACTCAAATAATAAACTTCAGAAATAAATCTGAAGCAGAAAGAAACATTCGACTCTTTGTCTGTAAATTTAATATAAGAAAATAACTTTTTGTGTTTTTATTGGAAAATTCCATTAAGTTGAGAAATCAGAGGAAGAATATTCCGTTTCTGATCTGTTTTTTGTCGTTAAGGATTTCATTCCGTGAGTTAATCGGCTCCTACAAAAAGATGAAGACGGAGTAGAGAACTGGTAAGATGGGCAGCAGCAGGGGGGTGGGCGAGGAGACCAGCCGGCCGGTTCCAGAGGTCGGCCCGTCGACCCCGAAGGCGATGAACCCGGGTTGGGGACCGGAGATTTGTCCCATGATCCAGCTCTGATACTCGGACACTCGGGTGTTGACTCCGGGGGAACGAGGCAGAGCACATTCGACTCCAAAACTGATGATTCCAAGCAGAACCCACTGAGAGACGTTCCTGCTCACGACCGGGCCGCCTGAGTCGCCCTGTCGGTCCGGCATCGCCGACCAACAACAAGAAAAGCACAATTAGTTGTCGTCATACAAATTCTTCTGGAGAGCCGGTCCGGAGCACGGCGCCATGATAAACCAGGAATGGGTTCTCCACAGAACCTCCGAGCACCACAAAGACCTGGTTCTTCTGGGCCGACCGTCCCGGCCCGAGACCAGGCGGAGACGGACTCACCTGACAGGAGTCCCGCCCTCCCTCCACCAGACCGGTGCAGATCATGTTGCTCGTGAGGTCGGGATGGGCCGCGCGGCAGTCACTTTGGGACACGACGGGAATGCTGACTTCCTGCAGGATCTGAGGGAACGGAAGCGGCACTGAAACGGACACGAGAGCGATCGACGAGTCAGTGTGTGATTGATCCTCTTCCGCCGCTTTCAACAGCTCGACTTTCCGACTGTTTCCGGTCTGTTTCCGAGGTGTTTTTACGACATTCCGGGAAGCGAGCGAATCGAGTGCTGTCTCACCCGCGAAGGGCGTCGTCTCTTTCTCACACAATCATGACTCAGCAGAATGTACTTACTTGTGTTAGCATTAGCTTCAACACACAGCTGCCCCGGAGTCCATCAGACGGTCCTTAGCATTAGCATGCGACACCGCTCTGAGGTTTTTACCGCCTGATATCTGAGGATCGAGTCGGCAGTACATGAATCTCGTACTATTTCTGGGGTAGTAAAGCTTTATCGCCCGTTGGTACCTGAATCTACTTCCTGCTGACGCTTCCCTTCTAAACGTTCCTCGACGCCACCTAATCCGTCCTTAAAGTTCAATCTCTGGTCTTCTGAGGGGAAAGTCTCACGCCGCGTCCCGGTCCCGTCTACGAAGCGGAGGTTCTGACCTCGGCGCTGATATTCGGAGCTTAGAAGTGTTAGTGGAAATAGGAACAACATGGTGTGGATCATTCACCCCCAGACTGGATGTTCCCCCATCCCGTGACCCAGGTGACCAGCCCCACGGGGACGCTGCTGCCGCCCGACGCCAGACACACGGGTCTGATGAAGTCGGTGAAGGTCACCGGGGAGGACAGCTGCAGCAGCGTGATGTCGTTGTTCAGCGTTCTGATGCTGAAGTCTGGGTGTCTGACGATGGAGGCCACGCCACGGACCACTTCGTTAGGGTTGGACAGCTGTTGGCGTTCACGTCCGAGGTAGACGCGCAGTCCGGCCACGCTGTTGATGCTGGACGAAGACGAGACGAAACGAAGCTGGAATGCTCTGACGCGGATTAAAAAGCGGCGCCAGGTGAAGGGGCGGGAGCTCACCTTTGGAAGCAGTGAGCGGCAGTGACGATCCACCGGTTATTGATCAGGGAGCCGCCGCAGAAATGAAACCCGGACGAGTGCAGGCTGGCCTGCCAGGGCCAGGCGCCTGCTGGGGCGTCGTCGCCGCCCACGATCCGGGGGTTCTGTGGGGCGAGGCCACAATCTGGAGCGACAGTCGGAACCGACGGCGTTAATGCTGTTCACCTTGGATCTACCTGCATGCACACGCCGCATGCACACGCCGCATGCACACGCCGCATGCACACGCCGCATGCACACGCCGCATACAAACGCCGCATGCACACGCTGCATGCAAATGCCGCATGCAAACGCCGCATGCACACGCCGCATGCACACGCCGCATGCACACGCCGCATGCACACGTCAGACAGAAATGTTTTCATATGTGAACGCAAAGCTGCTGAAAGATTAGACTGGTTTTACTGGTTTTACTGGTTTTAATCTGCAGTTAGTAGAAAAATAACCCTCCAAACCACAAACTTTCATTTCCTACGTTTCTCTTTTGTACAAAAAAAGAATCGCTGCGTCTGACGCGTTGGTATAAAGATCCTGAGCCTCCCCTTTTAAGACTCTATGCTAAGCTAAGCTAATTGCCGCTACCCTCTCTTGATTATCGTCAAGGTTGTGGTTGTCAGGCAGAGTCTGCATGCTAACATTTAGCATGTTTGTGCTGATGCTAAACGTAGAACAGATGTTTGAAATGTATTGATCAGCGATATAAACAACACTCACCGTTTATCTGTGCGTCGATTCCTGTGAGACACAAAACAGAAGATTATGAAATGCTTGACCCAAACACAAAGACTCAGCCTCCACATCTTTGTTTGAATCCTTCTATAAAATGAGGACGCTCAAGCAGCTCGATGTTTATTGATCGCTCACGTTTCGCTTGTTATTGATGATGGATTCGCTAACGTTGGGTTTCTCTATTGTTTCAGTACTTTGACGTTTTTCACTTTCACTTCACGACAAGGAATCAAATTCATTTTTACAAAGTATCTTGAATCATTTTCCGGTTGTTCTTCCACCTCTTCCTCCTTCTGTGTCTCCATTGCAATAATCTCAGAGGTCATTCCGAACACGGAAACCAGCCGTCTGGAATGACCTCAGAGACCAGAGACACCGGACAATCTGGATCTTCAGGTCGAGGGACATAACTTGAAGTCACGCGACGTGAACACGACATTTCCCTCGGTCACCTGTCGGCGCAGGTAAAGCGGTTCCAAAGGGAATGATCTGAATTAAGGCTTCATGGTCGGTGTTTACGCCCCTCAGTACATCGTCGAGTCGAAGCAGGCGCTGAATGCTGAATAATCACACAGGATGAGAGTGCACCTGTCCTGTGGGTGTGTCTGAACTAACAGTCGCGTTCTGTCTCGGTTCTGTGTGTAAATGGACCCACCTGGAACCACGAAGGCGGCCGCGAAGACCACACGAAGCAGCAGTTTGATCTCCATAGTGATTCCTCTGGGCTGTCTGTCGCTGACTGAAGGTGTCGAACGGAACGTACAGGTGAGTCACTCCCCCCCGCCCCCCCCGGCCAAGGAGATTCTGCTCATGACGTTGTTTGTCTCTGTTGGCAGGAGTACAGAAAAACTGCTCGATGGATCTGGAAGAATGAAAACCTGAAGAAGGGTCTTGGTCTACCTTTGATTCTGAGAGCGATCCGGATCCCTGTCAGGATACAAAAACATCTGGGTTTTCCCATTTACTTATACTGCAGACGGCATATCTCATAAAATCTGCATTAAAATCACTCCCCCAGTCATAAAGGGGTCCGATCGGAACCACCATGAAACACGTCTCCTGGTTCTGATCCAGAATGAGGTCAGGAACAAATATGACATTTTAACATTAAACCATTTATGGATTAAGAATCCGTTAAAAATAAACAAACTCTGATTCACTTTGACTTTTCATGTTGGTGCTTAAAGATACCAGAACCATCTAGAACCTTCTGGTGCTGATCCAGATCACCGTGTGGACGGCGTAGACCTCTGGTGGAGATACTCCCCCACCGGTGGCTTCAGGGGTCCGATCAGCGGCGAAGAGGAGGCGGGGCTTATTGAAGGGAGGATCAACTTGAACCGGGTCGGTTTAACGGCAGTAGTCAGCAGATCACCTAGAAAAACCGAACGAAAAACACGGAACAGCTGATCCGAGCCTAAAACGAGCTTTTGTTTGAATGCTCTGCCTGAACCGGCCCTTCATGCTGGCTCGCTTTTGATCACCTGACCAGGTGAGAGCTGAACGAATCTGCGAGGTTGGATCAAAAATCATTTTAAATGCTTTTTCAAAGCTCATGAGAAATAATTAAGTTCCCTAAAACACGCGCGTTTGGTTCTGCGTGTTCCGGATGTTCTCTGCAGAACCAGTCCGACCTGCGTGATCGCCCGCGGCCCTTAGAGCCGAGTCTCTGATTGGACAACACCTGAGAAAGATCGAGAAGCAGCCGGGGGTGGGGGGTAAAAACTATAAAACCGGGTTGGCGGGGGGAGGAGGGGAACGCACGGAGGACCCGCTGCACCGAACCGGAACCGGAGCCGCTCCTGCTGTTTTACCTGAAGTTTTTACGGTAAGCAACTCCCGGTTTCTTCTTTGTTGGACGAACTTTCACGCAGATCACTTTTTTCTCACTCTTTCGATGTGTTTCACAATTATTTCATTTCATTTTCTAACCGCTTATTCCGCTATCGGGTCGCGGGCCAAGCTGGAGCCAATCCCAGCAGGACGGGCGAGAGGCGGGGTACACCCTGGACAAGCCGCCAGTTTATCGCAGGGCAACACAGAGACAGACAACCAGCCACACACACACTCACACCTATGGGCAATTTAGCGTCACCAATCAGCCTAGGCTGCATGTCTTTGGTGGTGGGAGGAAGCCGGAGAACCCGGAGAGAACCCACGTAGACACGGGGAGAACATGCAAACTCCTCACAGAATGGCCACAAGCCGGAGACGAACCTGCGACCATCTCGCTGTGAGGCAACAGCGCTTACCACTGCGCCACCGAGCCGCCCGTGTGTTTCACAATTATGAAGAGTGAAACACACCACGGAACCGGGTTGGGTCCCGGTGAAGGACGGGACACGATTCAGACGCGAGGTTGAAGACAAAATTAAAAAAACTTGGACATTTTATTACAACCAAATAAACACGCGCATTTGGGCGTGGCGCAGATCCGGATCATCTTTATTCATATGATCAATAAATACAGGTTTAGAAACGAGCCGGTTTAAGAGACGCACGGGTTTTATCTCGTGATCGGGTCCGGATTCCGTGGACGGACTGGTGGAAGCCGCGGAGGAACGATCTCTCATAGTTCTAGGAGTGACGTGGCGGTAAAAGGACGCGCGGATTAACGAGCCGCGTCACGACGAAATCTCAAGAAACGGAACAATTTATCATGACGTTTACAAACGCAAAAACGGCGGTGAACAGAAACATGGGGGGTCCCGTGCGGGTTCCCGCGCGCTCGGGGCACTTTAACACGCAAGCGGGCAGGTGAGGTTGCGGTGTTACATAGGTGGCCACGCCCACACCCCCGTGGCCTAATTACCATGCCTGTAAAACTAAATAATAATAAATTAACCACAAAAAAACCAATTTATACTCTTTCAGGATAATTCCTTTCGTTTGCTGCTGCCTCTCTCTCTCTCGCACACACACATTGGGCGCGCACCTTATGATTTTGGGCTCCTGGTTTGAGATAAATGTATTTTTAGATCAAATATACTAATAATTGCTTTTCTGTGCATCTGTAGGACATAAATTCAAACAGAAATGTCTTCGGCTAAGGGTGTAGCGATCGGCATCGACCTGGGCACCACCTACTCCTGCGTGGGGGTTTACCAGCACGGAAAAGTCGAGATCATCGCCAATGACCAGGGCAACAGGACGACGCCCAGCTACGTGGCGTTCACAAACGCGGAGCGCCTCATTGGGGACGCAGCCAAGAACCAGGTGGCTCTGAACCCAAACAACACTGTGTTCGACGCCAAGAGGCTGATCGGAAGACGAATAGACGATCCAACGGTGCAGGCCGACATGAAGCACTGGCCCTTCAAGGTGATTGGAGATGAAGGGAGACCCAAAATCCAGGTGGAGTACAAAGGGGAGGACAAAAGCTTCTACCCGGAGGAAATCTCCTCCATGGTCCTGGTGAAGATGAAGGAGACCGCCGAGGCCTACCTCGGCCGAAAGGTGACCAACGCCGTGGTCACAGTCCCGGCGTACTTCAACGACTCCCAGCGGCAGGCGACCAAAGACGCGGGCATCATCGCAGGACTGAATGTAATGAGGATCATCAACGAGCCGACGGCGGCCGCCATCGCCTACGGCCTGGACAAAGTCCAGTCAGGAGAACGCAACGTCCTGATCTTCGACCTGGGCGGAGGCACCTTCGACGTGTCCATCCTGGCCATTGAAGATGGTATCTTTGAGGTCAAATCCACGGCGGGAGACACTCACCTGGGTGGGGAGGACTTTGACAACATCATGGTGAACCACTTTGTGGAAGAATTCAAGCGGAAACAGAAGAAGGACATCAGCCAGAACAAGAGGGCCGTGAGGAGGCTGCGTACAGCCTGTGAGAGGGCCAAGCGGACCCTGTCCTCCAGCACCCAGGCCAACATAGAGATCGACTCCCTGTTTGAAGGCATAGACTTCTACACCTCCATCACCAGAGCTCGCTTTGAGGACCTGTGCGCAGAAGACTTCAGAAAGACCCTGGAGCCGGTGGAGAAATCCCTGAGGGACGCCAAGATGGACAAAAAACAGATCCACGACATTGTCTTAGTTGGAGGCTCCACCCGGATCCCCAAAATCCAGAAACTGCTGAAAGATTTATTCCACGGCAAGGAGCTGAACAAGAGCATCAACCCGGATGAGGCGGTGGCTTACGGTGCGGCTGTCCAAGCCGCCATTCTCTCAGGAGACACGTCGGGCAAAGTTCAGGACCTGCTGCTGCTGGATGTGGCTCCTCTGTCGCTGGGTATCGAGACAGCGGGAGGAGTTATGACATCCCTGATTAAGCGCAACACCACCATCCCCACTAAACAGGCCCAGAACTTCACCACCTACTCCGACAACCAGCCCGGGGTCCTCATCCAGGTCTTTGAAGGTGAGAGAGCCATGACCAAGGAAAACAACCTACTGGGCAAGTTTGAGTTGACGGGAATCCCTCCTGCACCACGAGGGGTCCCACAGATCGAAGTCACCTTCGATATCGACGCCAACGGCATCTTGAACGTGTCTGCAGTAGACAAAAGTACCGGCAAAGAGAACAAGATCACCATCACCAACGATAAGGGCCGTCTGAGCAAGGAAGACATCGAGAAGATGGTGCAGGAGGCTGAAAAGTACAAAAACGAGGACGACCTCCTGAGGGAGAGAATCGCTGCCAAGAACTCCCTGGAGTCCTACGCCTTCAACATAAAGAGCACGATGCAGGATGACAAGTTAAAAGACAAGATTAGCGAGGAGGACAAGAGGAAGGTGACGGAGAAGTGTGACGAAACCATCCGCTGGCTGGAGAGCAACCAGCTGGCTGAGAAGGAGGAGTACCAGCACCAGCAGAAAGAGCTGGAGACGGTGTGCAACCCCATCATCACCCAGCTGTATCAGGGAGGAGGGCCTGCAGGTGGCGCTGGGGGGCCGGCACCGACCAGCTCCCAGGGGCCCACCATCGAGGAAGTGGACTAGAGAGTCCCTTCATGAGGATTCTGCCGTCACTGGGATGGTATAATATTCAAACTGATGCAGTTTCCTGTTCAAAATGTGCTAAATTAAAGGATATTTTCAAGTCATGGGTTTCCATTCAAACATTTTTATTCACTGTACTTTCCTGCAAATCATCCAATTTGTTAGAAACAGTTAGACGGCATGCTGAGCAATAATTGGTACATTCCACCTCTGCATTGTTGGACTATGCAATAAAGACGATGAATGGATCCATATTTTGTTTCCTGTTTGTGGTTTTTATGTTCATAATGAAATATAACATCAAAACAGTTGAAACCTTAAATTACAAATGTGATTGAAGGTTCTCATTCCGGCTCCAAAGGCCTTTCTGCTGCTGGTTCTTCAAACAAAGCACCGGGCTACTATACTTGAGTCATTGTACAGTTTGTAAAATTATATTCACATTTTTTTCATAAATTGTGGTAAAAACAAAATTTGTATTTTTGTATTTTTTAATGCTGGAAGCCAAGCCTTCCAACATTTGTGATAGATTAATTAAAAAGTAGGTCGATTTATTTATATCGTTTTATTTGCGAAACCTCACAGGAAATGGGAGAGATCCTCTTCCGGTCACCGCTCCAGCCCCGCCCATCAGTCTGTGCCATCTTGTATTTAGCGAGAACAAAAACGGTAAAAAAAAAACAAAAAAACAAGTGCTACCTCAGGACGAATGTGTATCCGAGTTTTAAGGGTTTATTTCACGAAGGTAAGGAGCGACGCAACAATATGCCCGGAGTGGGTCAGCCACACCCCGCGCGATAGCTTAGCTTGACGTTATCTTGTAGCCCATCGAAGCTAAGCTAGGCAATTAGCCAAGGCTAGTAGCCCAGTCAGGGAAGAGACAAGTTTCTCGTCGAGCCCTTTTTTCTTTTCTTCGCCGCTGCTCGAGAATCAGCAGGGACGTGAGAGGAAATGGGCCACGCAACCTGCTGACTGACCGAGACACGGGAGAACCGGGAGAACCGGGAGAACCGGGCTATGCGGATAGAGGCTCGCTAGCTTGGCTGCTGCTCCCCGCTATTGTCCGTCCCGGAGCGGAACCGCAATAAGCCGCGGTAAGTGACGCATGTTTGGGTTGCTCTGGCGCTAGCTAATGGGAACGGCTCCAGAGGCTTTACGATTTAAGCCACGCAAAGAAACTGTCACGTTTTATACACCGAAAGTGGCTCGTTTCATCTGCGTTTATTCAATTGACTTTAACACTGTATCAATGTCCCTTATTTTTACATTCATTTTAGCCCGCAAGAAAGGCTAGCCCTAGTGCTAGCCAGCCTTAGCTTTGTCCTCGCCGAGCTTTATCGGCATTTGCTTGTGAACGGATCAATCAGTGATGTTTGGCTGCACTCGGTGAATCGGATCTGCTATTTTCAATCCACAACAAGCTAAAGTTTCGTATCGATCTCAACTGATCAGCTCTTGTTGACGGTACAGCGTAACAGACTTTGGGATGAGATTCTTATCGGGGTCGTCTGGAGGTCATTTATGAGGTTGATATTATGGTTTAATGTTATGATCGCGTTGTTTCCCATTAAAACGGGACTTTGCTTCTCACCTGCAGCGAATCGGTCTGAATTTTAGCATTTCCTGCTCATTCGTGCAAACCGTTTGTTTCACACATTAAATTCTGCGTTTGTTCTGCCTCGGCTGGACCGTCCGGCACCACTGAGCAGTAGTCTGGGGTTCTGGTGCAGGACTTAAATATAACTGAGGAAGTGTGCTGTGTCGTGTTTTGGAAGCTTTTACAACGACCCTGTTCCTCGGAAAACGACAAGAATAGATACCAGAGATGAGCGTTCAGGTTCCGTAGCGTACGGGCCGTTCTGCCTCCAGATGTTAAGATCGGCCTCTGATGGCGCCAGACGTGCAGCACCCGCTCCGAGCGGCCGTGAGGCTCATCAAGGCTCTGAGTTTGGTGGACTCTTTGTAAATGGGTCACCTAACGAGAACACATTCATGAGATGCGTCTCTGCTCGGCTAAAAGCGGAAGCTCCTCGTCCTCCTCATCCTCCTCATCCTTCATCCAGAGAGCGCGGCCGCCGCCTCCAGCCACGCGTTTCCTTTCAGCTCATCGGCTCCAAATGAATATTTGATGTTTTGAAGGAAGGTGCGAGTGGGCTGATGAGAGGAATGGATCAGTCGCTCGGATCTTCTTAGACTGTTTTCTTCTGACCAGCTGTGTGAAAGAGATCAAATACGACAGCCACGGGTCACCTTTACCTTTGGCTGAAGTCGGGGTGTGGCCAGTTTGTGACCTTTAACCTCAGAGCCTCCTGGCTGCTGATTTCTCCCCGACCTTCCAGGCTCTGGCCATGCCCTCGAGTGCACGGGCGGGAAATCTGAAGGACCCGGATGTGGCAGAACTCTTCTGCAAGGATGACCCGGAGAGGCTGTTCGCCGACCTCCGAGAGATCGGCCACGGCAGCTTCGGAGCCGTTTACTTTGTGAGTACGGCGTGGCGCTGGCGTCGGTCTCACCCGTTCTCACCCGAGTCTGTTTAGGCAGATGCGTGTCTTCTAGAATGAAATGCACCGAACGCATGAAAACGAGATTTCAGATTAAGCTCGGCTTTGTTCAACGATTCACAGTAAAGTTCACCGAGGCTTGTGTAATGACGCAAGTCGGTCTGGGCTCGGGCTACGTCCTGGAGTACGTATCGACGCTTCCCAGGGAGGCCGAGCGCCGTTCTTTTAATAGCGCGTGTGTCATCGTGTCGTCCTGAAGCGGCAGGGCGCCCGTTTCACCTTTTGTTCTCACGCCTCCACATGTTCTCGCTGCACGTCTGCGTTCCGGAGCCATCGGGGACACGATCCAAAAATAGCTGATCGGTGGAACCGGAGCGCCGCTGCTCGGATCAGAAGAACGGCGGGGGCTGAAAAGCCCCGCCTCCGGAGGCTCCGGCCTGCCGGCGATAGGCTTTAGCGTTAAACGCTAGCGTGTTCGCTCACCTGACCGCTGTCGTTGCGTCGACAGGCCAGAGACGTCCGCAGCAATGAGGTGGTGGCCATCAAGAAGATGTCGTACAGCGGGAAGCAGACCAACGAGGTGACGCAGCTCTCCTCGGGAGTCGACGCCCAAGCGGCGGCTCGCTCCTTCACTCGTCCTCTAGCGACAGCGTCTCTCCTCTTTGTGAGCAGAAATGGCAGGACATCATCAAAGAGGTGAAGTTCCTGCAGAAGCTCCGCCACCCCAACACCATCGAGTATCGGGGGTGCTACCTGAAGGAGCACACGGCGTGGGTAGGTGGCGCTCCGGGCGGCGGGGGCGTGCGTCTGTCGTCCCGTTTGCTGATGGCGCTGTTGTCGTTCGTCCCCAGCTGGTGATGGAGTACTGCCTCGGCTCGGCCTCGGACCTCCTCGAAGGTTCCACGCCGCTTCACGCCTCGTGGTCACGGCGCTTTGCCCCTCTTTCCTGTGTGTGACTTCTCCCTCTCTTCACAGTCCACAAAAAACCGCTCCAGGAAATCGAAATCGCTGCTATTACCCATGGTGCACTGCAGGGATTAGCGTATCTCCACTCCCACAATATGATTCACAGGTAAACGCCGCCGGCCGACGGCTTCTGTCCCGCCCGTCCCGGGTCGTGGCTAACGGTACCTCCTGCCCGTCCCCCACAGAGACGTGAAAGCCGGGAACATCCTGCTGACGGAACCCGGCCGGGTGAAACTGGGCGACTTCGGTTCTGCGTCCATCGTGGCTCCGGCCAACTCGTTCGTGGGGACGCCGTACTGGTGAGACGGAACCGAGCGCCGCGTGTCTCACCGTCCTCTGAGACGGTTTTAAACGTGTGAGATCCCTGTCTGGGGACCGGTTCGGTTTGAGCGCTCCTCGGAGGTAACCCGGTCTGCTGCGCTCTCCTCAGGATGGCGCCGGAGGTGATCCTCGCCATGGACGAGGGCCAGTATGACGGCAAAGTGGACGTCTGGTCCCTGGGCATCACCTGCATCGAGCTGGGTAGGACCTGCAGCCCGACTCCCGACTCCCGAGTCTGAACGCGAGCCCTGAAGCTGAAGCTGTGTCTCCTCCCACAGCGGAGAGGAAGCCCCCGCTGTTCAACATGAACGCCATGAGCGCCTTGTATCACATCGCCCAGAACGAAAGCCCCGTCCTTCAGTCCAACCACTGGCGAGTCCCTGTCCCCGGCGTGCTAACGCTAGCTGCAGCTAGCTTAGCTGGAACTGAATCTTTCTCCTCAGGTCGGACTCCTTCCGTAACTTCGTGGACTCCTGCCTGCAGAAGATCCCGCAGGACCGCCCGCCGTCCGGCGTGCTGCTGAACGTAAGGCGCCCGCCCGCTGCGCCCGTCCATCGCCCCCGCGGCGTCGCCCTCACGCGTCTGTCCCGCCTCGCAGCATCGCTTCCTGTGCCGCGAGCGGCCGCTGACCGTCGTCATGGACCTGATCGCTAGAACCAAGGACGCCGTGCGGGAGCTGGACAACCTGCAGTACCGCAAGATGAAGAAGATCCTGTTCCAGGAGACGCAGCCCAACGGGCCCGTGTCTGAGGGCGGGGAGGACGAGGAGGTGAGAGGGGGGGGGGGGGTCCCGGTCCTCCGCGTGGCGCTGAGTCCGGCTTTGTGCTGCTGTCCAGGAGGTGGAGCAGTACCTGCTGCGGACCGGGACCGTGGGCAGCGTGGAGAGCTCCCAGTCCGTCCCCAGTATGTCCATCTCAGCCAGTTCCCAGAGCAGCTCGGTCAACAGTCTGGCCGACGCCTCCGACGACAGCGGCGGCGAGATGGCCATGATGCAGGAGGGCGAGCGCAGCGTCACCTCCAACAGCTCCGTCGTCCACCGGCCCGCGGTAAGGGAGTCCCCCAGGGCCCCCCCCGGGCCTCCTCACGCTCTAAACCCTGTCCATTGTCCCCCCCCCCGTCGTCAGGACAACATCTACGACGACCCGTACCAGCCGGAGGTGGAGCAGCCGCAGGCTCCCGCCGCCGGACGCCGGCGCGCCTACTATCGTAACCGCGACCACTTCGCCACCATCCGAACCGCCTCCTTGGTACGTTGAGCCGCGGCGACGTCACCGCTCAGAAGGGTTGCTGGTGCCAGAACTGCCGCTGCTCCTCCAGGTGACCCGTCAGATCCAGGAACACGAGCAGGGCTCGGCGCTGCGGGAGCAGATGTCCGGCTACAAGCGGATGCGGCGGCAGCACCAGAAGCAGCTGGTGGCGCTGGAGAGCAAGCTGAAGGCGGAGATGGACGAGCAGCAGCTGAAGCTGGACAAGGAGCTGGAGAGCCAGAGGAGCAGCTTCTCCAGCGACGGGGACAAGCTGCTGAAGAAGCACCAGGCCATCCTGGAGAAGGAGGCGAGCCGCCGGGCGCCGTCGCCGCCCTGCTGGAGCGGGAGCGGGAGCGCCGCTGACGTGCTCTTTGTCCCCCGCAGACCAAAGCGGCTCTAGCAGAAGAGAAGAAGTTCCAGCAGCACATCCTGGGCCAGCAGAAGAAGGAGCTGACCGGGCTGCTGGACTCGCAGAAGCGCCAGTACCGCCAGCGCAAGGAGCAGCTGAAGGAGGTGACGGCGGCGGGTGGAGCCCACGGGCCGCGGCGGGCCGCGGGACGATTCCTGACTCGTTCTCCTTCCCGCCAAACAGGAGCTGAACGAGAACCAGTCGACGCCGAAGCGCGAGAAGCAGGAGTGGCTGCTCCGCCAGAAGGAGCGTCTGCAGCAGGTGCAGGCGGAGGAGGAGGCGGGGCTTCTCCGGCGCCAGCGCCAGTACTACGAGCTGCAGGGGCGCCAGTACAAGAGGAAGATGCTGCTGGCCCGCCACAACCTGGAGCAGGACCTGCTCCGAGAGGTCCGGAGGAGACCGCCGGCTCCCGGGTCAAAGGTCAGCGGCGTCTAACTTCTCTCCTCCACCAGGACCTGAACAAGAAGCAGACCCAGAAGGACCTGGAGCGCGCCATGCTGCTCCGGCACCACGAGTCCACCCAGGATCTGGAGTTCAGGCAGCTGGGCTCGGTGCAGCGGACCCGGGCCGAGCTGATCCGGACGCAGCACCAGACCGAGCTTACCAACCAGATGGAGTACAACAAGCGGCGCGAGCAGGAGCTCCGCCAGAAGCACAGCGCGGAGGTCCGGCAGCAGCCCAAGAGCCTGAAGGTATGTGGGGAGCCGGAACCGGGCCCAGAACCGGAACCGGATCGGGCTCGGAGAATAAGCCGCCGCCGCCGCCGGGTGTTTGTTTTCAGTCCAAAGAGCTGCAGATCAAGCGCCAGTTCCAGGAGACCTGTAAGATCCAGACCCGCCAGTACAAAGCCCTGAGGAACCACCTGCTGGAGAGCGCTCCGAAGTCCGACCACAAGGCCGTCCTCAAACGCATCAAGGAGGAGCAAACGCGAAAGCTCGCCATCCTGGCCGAGCAGTACGACCATTCCATCAACGACATGCTGTCCACGCAGGCTGTGAGTAAGGCAAGGACCCGCGCACCGCGCACGTGCACACACGCACATGCACACAAAGCCGACGCCCACACGCCTGTCATTGATCAGCTGCAGTTCTCCTGCTTAAAGGAACAGTTCACTCAAACATGGATCTCCTTCCCTCCACGCTGACGCTCATTTTGTCCCGGACCGTCCGCCGGTACTGACGCCGGCCCCCGTTTGTCCCCCCCCCCCCCCAGCTCCGGCTGGACGAGACCCAGGAGGCGGAGCACCAGGTCCTCCGGATGCAGCTGCAGCAGGAGCTGGAGCTGCTGAACGCCTACCAGAGCAAAATCAAGATCCACACGGAGGCGCAGCACGAGAGGGAGGCGCAGGAGCTGGAGCAGCGGGTGTCCATCCGGCGGGCGCTGCTGGAGCAGCGGGTAGGGAGCCCCGCCCCGAAGGCC
Source organism: Brachionichthys hirsutus (assembly GCF_040956055.1). Classification (NCBI taxonomy): domain Eukaryota; kingdom Metazoa; phylum Chordata; class Actinopteri; order Lophiiformes; family Brachionichthyidae; genus Brachionichthys; species Brachionichthys hirsutus. The sequence continues at coordinate 482,746 of NC_090912.1, forward strand.
GCCCCGATGGCCGCCCGCCGGGCGGTGCTTAACGATTGTTGTCGACTCCCGTCAGATCGAGGAGGAGACGCTGTCCCTGCAGAACCAGCGCTCGGACCGGATCCGGACCCTCCTGGAGCGCCAGGCCCACGAGATCGAGGCCTTCGACTCGGAGAGCGTGCGTCTGGGCTTCAGCAGCATGGCGCTGAGCGGCATCCCGGCCGAGGCCTTCAGCCAGGGCTACCCGGCCCCCAGCCCCCCCCCGGGCCCCGCCGGCTGGCCGTCCCGGCCCGTCCCCCGCTCCGGCAGCCACTGGAGCCACAGCGTCCAGAACTGCGTCTCCACGCCGTCCTGGCGCAGCCAGAACCACGGCCACGCCCCCTCCTCCTCCCACCATCACCAGCACTACCCCCCCCAGAGCTACCAGCACCACCAGAGCACGCCGCAGCTGTACCGCGACAGCCGGGAGTGGGTGGGGGGCGGCGGGGGCCACTACCCCCACCACTCCCAGGGACACGCCCACCACCAGCTCTACTCTTCCCACGCCTTCTCGCAGTCCTTGGCTCCGCTGCCCCCCCCACCGCCCCCTCCCCCCTTCTCCCTCTCCTCCTCTCCACCGTCTTCTGCTTCCTCATCATCATCAGCGTCACAGGGGGGCTATGGTGGCGGGGGCCTGAGCGTACGGGGCCCCGGCATGATGGCGCTCAGGAACAGCCCCCAGCCTCTGAGGAGGACGGCCTCCGGGGGCCCCGAGGGGGGGCTCAGCAGGAGCACGTCGGTGACGTCCCACATCTCCAACGGCTCCCACCTGTCCTACTCCTGAAGGCCAATCCAGAGACGGTGGGGGGGGGGGGGCGCCCCCGCCGCACGAGGAGCAAGAACCTCCCCTCGAGTCCGCCGCACGGCGTCCATGTTTCTTTGCTGCCTTCGGGCGCCGTGAGACCTTCAGGGCTTTGAACATTTCAATCGTTTTTAGGTCGAGTGTCGTCGTGGAGCGTCCAAGCGGCCGGCGGTGCGTTCAAATCCTCCGTGTAAAATACAAACGTTCGTAGGTCCGGAGCGACGCTGACCGGGAACACGCCGGTTCTCTACGGACGGCGTCCTGTTTGGGAGTGCAGTGCGGCGACGAGGTGTAGTGATGTTACGTTTTCCTAACCGCGCTTGAACGCACCACACAGCAGCTCTTTGACGGTTTCCTTTTTTAATTCACCCGCTTCCCGCTTGTGTGACGTCACCTGACTCCAGTTAAAACGGCGCTTTGCCAAAATGGTGTACTGCTCCTTTAAAGGGATGTGAGTGTGCCCCCCCTCCAAAAATACAGCTGCCAGACAAGATGTGACGTTACAAATATTCAGTGCACGGGACGTGTACATTTGTATGGATTACATGCACATGTTTGCTACCTGTCGCAGGTAAACTGAAGATTGTATTTAAGGTGTACATAGAAGAGACTGATTTGTAATAGATTACAAATAGATGCTATCGTTATTACCTCTACTGCGGTGGGAATATTTATGTTGTTTTTTAAGGTGTAATTGCCAATTCTGACCACTAGGTGGGGAGTAAATGTTTGTGGGAGCTGTAAAACATTTGAGAGAAAATTTGTTTTTAAGAACAAGATGACTCCATTTCCCAGAATTCCTGTGAAGGTCTCAGGGGGAGGAGTCACAGCAGGGCTGCTCTCTACTTCCTACATGTTTTTCCTTTTATTTTGAGCCAGTATTAAGCGGTCCGCTGTCGATCTCTCACTAAACTTGGTGCCACGTTTTTAATTATTTTATGTTTTGCTCCCAAGTCCCTGAAACACTGAAACCTGCCAAGTACGGAGGCCCAAAGCAGCCACTGTTAAATATTGTTAAATAATAGAGAGTTCATCCACAAAAAACCTCAAAACATTCAAGATTGTGAGATTTAATTTTGCCAACGCTGTTTTTACTTTGTCACGAGTTTCTGTGGGATCATTCCTCCATTTCTGTCGATTAACGGCGCCAAAGCTCCGACACCTGATAGGAGACTCACGACACGTTCAGGGACGTCAGGATGTCTGTGAATTAACGTCAGAATTTAAGGAACATTTTGGGAGATTTTCATATTTGCCAACTTAGTCAGAAGAGAAACGCTGACCTGCAGCTTTCATTTGGCTGAAAACAAACATTTAATTTGACTAAATTTCCTTTAGAACTTTTATTTTGATGAATTTTAAATCTAAAAATGTTAAACCAGAGGTAAATTCCTTCCTATGAAAGATGATGCTGTGGAGGTGCTCCTTTAAACAAGGAGGCTGTTTCAGCACAAAAAATGTGCACGTTTCCCAAAAGGGAATTCTCTATTTTATTTATATATAGGTCCATCTATTTTTCTGCTTCACGTTGAAATGTTTCTGATTGGTCGACCTTTGAAGGCAGGAAAGCCCGCCCCTCCCCTGGCTGTCCTGCTGATTGGTCACAAACTGATGGCGATGATGAAGAGCAGGAGTTAAACATTCAGGTTCAATGTCAAATGTTTGTACAGAAATGTAACAGGATCATTTTTGAGAAATAAAAACAAACTTGTTGAGTCTCTTGGTGACGATGCGTCAGGAGAGGTCCGGAATGTTCCCGGGAAGTTCCGGACCAAAGAGGGGACCAATCAATAATCATGTGATCAGTGGTAAAATATAATATGATCACATGGAAGTAGGAAGCGCTTTCTTTTCCCGCCACCTGTTGACAAAAAACTCCCCAAAAGATAAAAGAAAATCTGATAAAGGAAAACAAAATGATTTATTTCATTGTGAATATTAAGCAGTTTTAATTATATTTATAGCAAAAGGAAAATTAAATTATCAGCCTTTAGTTGGTTCAAATGTTGCATTTGGTTTCTTAGAAAAGTTTATTTTACATTTGACAATCTGACACCAGCAAAGCGAATTGAACTTTATGGCCTTTTTAAGTTGATTTCTAAAAATTTAAATCACTTCCACGGAGGGACTAACGCGTCACTTACATTCTGCAATCCCGGAATAAAACGTTCCTAATATAGATAATAAACAAACACAGATCAACACATTGTTATTACTTGACTTTAACTTCCATATTTACGGTGAGATGACGTCAACAATCAATGCCTAATTTATTTTAAAATCCAGATCTATGATGACGTAACATCAAGCCTTTCCTTGAACAAACACGTGACACTTCTCCCGACGTAATAAAAAGATTCACAATATAAGTCAAACGGATGAAATATTAAAGTCCTCGTGAGACAAACGGGCTTCCGTAGACAGCTGCTTCCGGTCGTGACGCGTTCACGAGCAACTCCGAGGCGTTTCCCGGACAGCGGCTGCTCTGTGGTGACGTCACGTCGTCTCAAAAGTCGAAACATTTCATGATGGCGTCTCTGTCAAAGCTGAAGTTGAGGAAGGTTGGGGAGGACATGTCCCCGCACGGGGACGCGTCTCTCTCCAGGCTGTCCTGCGGCCGTCTGGGCGGGGTCCGTTTGTCCTCTCTGGGTCTCACCTGCCCGCTGACGTCACCGGGCCCTTTCCTCGCGTGGGGCGAGTCCTGGCTCTTCTTCGGGCCTCGCCGGGGCTTGGAGCGGACTTTATTAGGAGCGTTGCCCGACTCGTCCTCGCTGTCTGTGGACTCGCCCTTCGGCCGGTGGACCCAGTCCCGCAGCGGCCTGATGAACGGGATCGCCATGAAGAACCTGTTGGGCGCCAGGCCCAGCTTGGACTTCGGGGTCATGTCGTTCCGGTGACAGGGCAGCTTCTCGATGGGGAACCACTCGATGTTCCTGATCTCCTTCCTGGTTTTGGGGTTGAACCGGGTCTCCCTGGACACCCCCGGTATGATGTAGAGCCTCACCAGCTGGTCCGTGATCTTCTGCTCGATGTACACGTCCTTAGCGATGCGGTTCTTGATGTCGAAGCCGGTCTCCTCCAGCACCTCCCGCACCGCGCAGTCGTGCGGGGCCTCGTCCTCGTTGACCTTCCCCTTCGGGAAGCCCCAGCCGGACTTGGCGAGGTAGCCCTGAACCAGCAGCACGTTCTCCAGCGCCTCGTCCAGGATGATGGCGCCGTACGTCGGGACCCCCATCTTGTACTCCTTCCACTGCTCCAGCACCTTCTGGACGTCCTCTCCGTTCGGCAGCAGGAACGGGCAGTGGTGGAAGACGGCCTTGGCGAAGTCTCTGATCCCGCAGTGGGGGGCCGCGGGGGTGTTCGGCAGGCAGAAGTCCAGGTAGAACCAGTGGGCTAGCTCGATCTGGAAGCACACCCTGATGGCGTTGTCGCGCTCCTCGCTGGGGATGTGGAGGATGAAGCGGCTGCACAGGTCGTCCAGCACGGCGGGGGGGATCTCCGCCCGCTTGGCGTCCATGTTGGCTGAAAACATCCCGCCGAAGAACGAAGCTACGCCCGCGTTTCAAGCTCAGCGGCGCGGAACGCTGTCAACAACAAAACAAGCTAGCGGCGATAACAATTAGCTTCTTCTTCCGGGTCACGCGCCGCACGGGCGTCCAGGTCACGCACATGCGCAGTGGCAGCTTCCGTTAACAAAACAGACGTATAACTTTTTTTTTTTAAAGAGCACAGAATTGAGCGCATTTGGAAAACAGGCTGGATGAAGCGGTCATGTCGTTTTACTTTACAGCCCAGAATAGTTTAATGGTAAAACTAAAGTCAATTTTAAGAAATCACTGGGAAAAAAGACCGCTTTTCAAAAGAGGCCCTGCTAAAATTTTACAGAATTCTTTCAACCTGTGTGTTGCAGCTCATTATAATCAAAATACGCAGCATTATTTGAAATTAATATTATTTTCTCATAATTCTCTTTTTTTCCGTTGCGCTTCCGGAAATCGAAATCATAATTTTTTATTCCGAAAGTAATTTCACAGGAAGTTGTGCTCTTATTGTTGCCCTCCGGAAACAGGAAGTCGTGCTCTTATTGTTGCCCGCCGGAAACAGGAAGTAAAGTTGTGAGGAGGCCGTCGGCGACAAGATTTTGATTGTTTTTGCTAGTTTCTCACTCTTCAACGACATACTTCGAGCAACAGGAGCTAAAAGACGACGTGTTTCTGCGAAGAACGTCAAAGATGGCGCGGGAAAACATTTTCCTCTTCGTTCCCAATTTAATCGGTGGGTTTTACTGTTGCTAACGTGTAGCCAGGCTAGCTCATCGCTATGTTATCATCAAAGATACAGGGAAAATAAGTCCATTTGCGGCTGGTGTAACACCTGCCGACTCCCCTGAGTTGAGGAGGATCCTCCCGACTCACCTGAGGAGGATCCTGCCGACTCCCCTGAGTTGAGGAGGATCCTCCCGACTCACCTGGTTGTTGTCGCCCTGCAGGCTACGCCCGGATCCTTCTGGGGCTGCTGTCCTTCTACCTGATGCCCAGCTGTCCCTGGCCCGCCGTCTCCTGCTACCTGCTGAGCGCTTTCCTCGACGCTTTTGACGGACATGCCGCCCGGGCGCTGAATCAGTGTAGGTAGTGGGAGGAGCTCACCTGACGCTGGAGGCTCGTATTGCTGCATCATGTTGTTGTTGTTGTTGTTTACCTGTGGGAGGAGTCAGGTGTCTCCCGCTGACTCCGTCTCCGTCTGCTTCCTCTCAGCCACCGCGTTTGGAGCGATGCTGGACATGCTCACTGACCGCTGCGCCACCATGTGTCTGCTGGTCAACCTGTCGCTCCTCCTGCCCTCCTACGCCTTCCTGTTCCAGCTCAGCATGTGTCTGGACATCTCCAGCCACTGGCTGCACCTGCACAGGTGCGTCGGCCGCTCCACGCCGCGTGTTCCACCCCCCCTCCCCCCCCCCGGGGAACTTCCTGCCATCACGAGCTTGAACTTTGTTCCTCAGTTCCACGATAAAGGGATCCGCCAGCCACAAGACCATCGACCTCTCTGGGAACGCCATCCTCCGGACCTACTACACCAACAAGGTGGGGCGCGTTCGCCCGGACCCCCCCTCACAGGAAGCGGGTGAATGAACGCTGTTTGTGTCCTGCAGGTGGTGCTGTTTGTGATGTGTGCCGGCAACGAGCTCTTCTTCTGTCTGCTCTTCCTCCTCCAGCACCTCCAGGAACCTTCCGGTGAGACGTTCTATTTAGTATTCTGTTTATCTGCTGCACGCCAGAACCAGAACCAGAACCCGACGTTCTGACCTCGTGTGTGTTTGACCGGCTGTTTCTGTTGCAGCCTGGTTCTACTGGCTGCTGGGCCTCTGTGGGATTGTCTGCCTGCTCAAGTCCGGCATCAGCCTCGTGCACCTCGTCGCCGCCTCCCAGAACATGGCGGCACTCGACGCCGCGGCGAGGGAGAAGAAGCCGTGAGAGGGGCGGGAGCGGGGCGGAGCTTCAGCATCAAGTCTTTTCATTTGAAGGTGCCGAGAGGCAGCATCTGCCTGGTCAGAAACCGAACGGCTGTTTTGTTTTACGTCACCGGGAACGACCCGACAACGTTTCGGGTCGAATCTGACTCCCAGTCACCGTCGTGGTTTTACTGTTCTTATTATAGTTCATAATTTCATGTAATAAAATGAAGTTATAACTCTGAAATGCACACAATCAGAAATGGTCCATTTATTCTGATCTAATTGTTTATTTATTTGTGTAAATTCCGGAGCGCTTTAATTCCACCCGGTGTTCTGTTGGGTTCTGCCGTTTCCTTATTGACGTTTGTGCTACGATTCTGCTGTATTCTGATTATTTGACTGTTTGATGCTGCATTTTTGTCGGCGAGGGTTTCCTTTGTGTTTCTGTCTGTCGAGATCAAAGGGAAGCGGAGCGGCTCTTAATTTATTCCTCCTGAGAGGAGCGGCAAGCCGTAAACCCATGTTTAATCTGAACGAGTCGCCTCCTGCTTTATAAAGTATAAATGTCCCAGCTCGGACAAATCTCTCTTCAAACTCGTGGAGTTAATCTATATATATATATATATATGTGTATTTCAAGGGGTTTCTGTGAGGAAAACATCTACGAAATAAAGAAAATAAAAACTTGATTTTCTCTGTCTGTTCATTTTCTGCAGAAAAATGTCTTAAAATCTCATTTTCCAGCGACTATCTTAAAGATGCTTCCTGTTTAGCCAGCATTCAACCGAAAGTGTCACCGGAAGTGACGTCATGCCGCACGCGTTACCACCTCTGTAGCAGGGAGGTCTCAATCTGGAGCGTGACTCCAGCTCTGACAAAAAGTAATGACGATAACGATCAATATATATCCGAGTCCTGCCGATCAGGACTGATTGGAGGTCCAGGAAACGTTCATCTCACTGCTTCATGAAAGCAGGAAGTGTTTTACCGCGACCGGAACCTGATTCCTGAAGAAGTGACACCAGAGCAGCGTCATCTGCATAATTAACAAGGAAGCTGCGCGCGCAGACACCCGCAGCCGTCGGCGTGTGAACTAAAGTAACGGAGCGAGGACACAGCCCTGTGGTGCACCAGAAAAACATGAGCTCAGAACGGTCTATGGTTAATTATGCAAACGCATCCAGGTAAAGGTGTGCCGTCTGGCTTCAGGAGGGAGGAGCCAAACAAATGGCTTCCTGTCTCCTTAAACTGGTTCGGTCACTTTGGGCTGGCGTCTCGACGGAAACATCAATGATGGCTCGGGAGAACGTCTTCCTCTTCGCCCCAAACCCCAACCCCAGCTGTCCCTGGCCCGCCGTCTCCTGCTACCTGCTCAACGAGCTTGAACTTTGTTCCTCAGTTCCACGATAAAGGGATCCGCCAGCCACAAGACCATCGACCTCTCTGGGAACGCCATCCTCCGGACCTACTACACCAACAAGGTGGGGCGCGTTCGCCCGGACCCCCCCTCACAGGAAGCGGGTGAATGAACGCTGTTTGTGTCCTGCAGGTGGTGCTGTTTGTGATGTGTGCCGGCAACGAGCTCTTCTTCTGTCTGCTCTTCCTCCTCCATCACCTCCAGGAACCTTCCGGTGAGACGTTCTATTTAGTATTCTGTTTATCTGCTGCACGCCAGAACCAGAACCCGACGTTCTGACCTCGTGTGTGTTTGACCGGCTGTTTCTGTTGCAGCCTGGTTCTACTGGCTGCTGGGCCTCTGTGGGATCGTCTGCCTGCTCAAGTCCGGCATCAGCCTCGTGCAGCTCATCGCCGCCGCCCAGAACATGGCGGCCCTCGACGCCGCGGCGAGGGAGAAGAAGCCGTGAGAGATACCCGGGACAGTTTTCAGAACTCCGGTTTGCCTTTGGGGCCCGGAGAAAACATTTGTCGTGTTGAATAAAATAAAACTCCTTGATCCTCCTCAAACTTTAACGGGTTCCGTTCTGGCGTTCGCCTGGTTCCGTGGCAACCAGCCCCCGTTGTCTGGAGTTATTTACCGGCCTCCTTTCTGGCTGCAGCGGTTATTGATCCCTTCCTTCACGCCGGCGGCAGGCGATGGACGCCGCCGTGCAAACATGTTCAGATTTACTCAAACCGTTAAATCGGTTCGGAGATTTCTCTGAACAAATGAAAGATGTTTGTTTACATAAGGAGAAGAAACAGACAAGAATGCCGACGTTAGCAGTTTATTGATACTCAATGTGGAGTATAATAGTCGTTAGAGGTGATTTCCACTTCTACCACTGTACTTCTTGTCCCCTGAGGGGTTGCCGCGGCAACCCAACGTCCTCCCTCACTACGTCCATGTATCTCCTGTCACAATGTCATCTGCAAACATCATATTCCAAGGAGCTTCTATCAAATTAATTACAATTAAATTTAAAAAAGCGTCCCATGTGGGACTTTGTTACTCAAATGTTAGACATGAAATGTCTCAAAATATTTAGTTCTACTTCCGCTATTTGCTGCAGAAACGGTTCTCAGATCAGGGAATAAGAACATCTCCCTCCTCAATCAGAATGCCTTCCTTTATATATATATATCGGTGCCGATTTTCTGCGTGACCCTTGACCCATGGATGAGACGCTGTCGCGGCGTTTTTTACGTTTCTTTTCTCACCCGGTCCAAGCGAACATGTAATTCTAGGTTTTCTGAATGGACGTCCAGATGTTGCGCGCGCCGTTACCTTTAAGACGCTCGCGCCTTGATTTCGCCCAACCCGACACCATTTTCAGTTTGCGGTCTGGTGCGAGCGGTTCCGACGGTCGGCCTCGACTGTCGCTCCGCCGCTTGTTTTCTCTCGACGGCGGAGCAGGAGCTCTGACGGGCCGGGCCGGGCCGGTTCTACAAATGCTATTATTTGTCGGCCTACCGTGAAGTGGCGGCAGCGGCGGGGGCGAGAGGGACGCGCGGAGGCGAGACGGGGTCCGTGCTGAAAATACTTTCCCTTTAAAGCAGAGAGGGACAGAGGGGGTGAAGAGGAGTTTAAAAAAAAAGAAAAGAGGAGGAAGAAAGACCGAGAGGGAGGGCGAGAAACGAAAAAAAGAGAAAGATGTCATCCTGTCGATTGAAACACCGAGGCGGAGCTACGCGCCGCGGCCGACCAGGGGCTCTCTAGTTGGGTGACGCCTTGCACGCAACGCCGAGGCTTGGGATCCGCCGCTGCGGCCTTCTCGAGGATATCGCTAATGGCTGACTCCCGGCTGTAATTAGCGCGCAAACATCGTTTTACGTATAAAATAATCTCTACTCTGCATGCATTGAACCAACTTTTATTACAGTAGACATAATCAAATGTTATTAAAACGCACCATGAAAGGGAGCACGATACGAACCGTTTACCTCGCCTATGTTATCATGAGATCTTCGTCCTAATTCCGGACTCGGATACGCGTCGTGTGTTTCCGGTAACGGACCCGGGCCGGCCGAGACGAGCCGCCGCACAGGCCGCAGCTTCTGTTGTCGTCGCGGGACTTGGAGCGTTTCTACTCGGCTCCGTCGCCCTCCGCCCCCCCCACCTGGGCCCCCACCTGGCTCCCTAGCTGGTTAGCCGTTAGCCCCCCGGTCAGGATGGATACCTCCTGGAGTAATTTCCTCTTTCAGGTAGGTATCTGGAGGGGGGGCGGGGGGTGATGTTCGACATGTCTGTGGTTGAAGAGGATGGAGGGGGTCACTGGGGGGTCGGGGGGGGGGGGGGGGGGGGGGTTAGCAGGTTATCCTTGTTTGTTTCTGCTAAGTTTTCCCTGTTCAGTCACCGATCCAAGCCAGTAGCCCCTTCCTGCTGACTGGGGGGCCTCTGAAGGTCCGGTCCTTCCCGGCCGGCGCCTCCAGAACCTTTAGCTGCTATGATGCTGCTAACGTGATTCAGATCCAGACTCCAGCTTCCTGCTCCTCGGACTCAGTGATGGCCTCCAGAGTGATCCAGAACTCGGGCTGTGGTTCAGTCGGTCGGCGGGTCGAATCCCGAGGTTGGAAGAATCTCCAGAAACGGCGGGAGGAAGCGGCGGCTCCAATCGGGTTTCTTCTTCGCACGCCGTTTCCGTTCTGTCTGAAGCTGATCAAATCTGTTCTCGTTGAATCGCTCCAGAGCCCGGCCAATCAGAGCCAACCTGAGACGCCTCTCCAGGCCGAGCTGCTGCCCGAGCTGACCGGCGCGGCCCAGAGCCCCCCGGCGGAACACATGGTGGCGCCGCCGTCCACCGTCGACACGGCGGCGCTGAGCGAGGAGCCGCTGCCTGGTAAGGAGGGCGGGGCAGGGGGCGGGGCAGTCGGGGTCTGGAGACACCGATGCCATATAGCTTGTACCTACTGTGGAAGCGCGCGACCCCTTCACCTACTGCGGTGATGTCATGACCTGCCCTCGTCTGATTGGCTCACTTCGGTGATGCTGCTTGTTGTGTCGATCCTCTTTGGGAGGAGTTTCCTTGTAGAGAGAGCATGAAAGCATCGCTAGAATCCCTTTGAAGTCTATCAGCGCTCCTGTTTGACTCCTTTGAAGTTGCCACGCCCACGTGATCTGATCTCTCTGTTGAAATGTCCGACAGTCAAGCCGCCCCCGAAGCCCGGCCGGCCGGCCCACATCTGCTCCACCTGCAGCAAGGAGTTCAAGAACAGCTACAACCTGCGGCGGCACCAGTCGGTGCACACGGGCATCAGGATGAAGGACCGCGCCAGCCAGGGCAGCGAGGGGCGGGGGGACAAGCAGGCGGTGCCTCTGTCCCTGCTCCACCTCGCCCCCCCCGCCACCGCGCCAGGAACCCTCCCGCAGCCGATCGCCGTGTCCATCGCCCCGCCAACCGTAACCGTGGATGCAGCCTCCCAGCCGATCCATGCGGCTGTTGTGGTGGTGGGCTCCATGGAGCAGGTGTGTGTGTGTGTGTGTGACCCCCCCCCCCCAGGCAGCGTTCATCACTCGTCCTGCTCCACAGAACCCAGCCCCCCCCCGTCCCAGCACCAACCAGGTGAAGAAGAACCACGCCTGCGAGGCCTGCGGGAAGGCCTTCAGGGACGTGTACCACCTGAACCGCCACCGGCTGTCCCACTCGGACGAGAAGCCGTACACCTGCCCCGTCTGCCAGCAGCGCTTCAAGAGGAAGGACCGGATGAGCTACCACGTGCGCTCGCACCAGGGCAGCGTGGAGAAGCCCTACATCTGCCCCCACTGCGCCAAGGCCTTCTCTCGGTACACGCGGGCGCCGGAGGTCATTCTGTCGTCGCCTCTTTGTCTCTGGTCTTTATTCCTCTTGATCTTTTCAGACCGGATCACCTGAACAGCCACGTTCGACAGGTGCACTCGACAGAGAGGCCTTTCAAGTGCACGGTAACAGTTCAGTTCCCCTCGATCTTCTCTCACGGTTTGGCCCGTTTGATTCATGAGACAGAGTTCAGGGTTCAAATGGTGGCGTCTGAGGAAGCCGGAAAAATCTGCACAAATGTTGAAGATAAAAACTCAAATATTCTCTTATCAAGTCACAATTTTACATTTTCTTTGATATTAAAGGCAACAAAACAAACAAGTAAGATTCTAAAGTTGCCAGAAAAACTTAAAATTCTGTGATTTGAGTAAAAATAAAATTAAAACCTGTCGTTGGACTCGACTAACGGCGCCGCCGGCGTGAGGAATGATCAGCCACCCAGACGTCGAGGGGGGCGTGTCTCATCCAATCAGAGGGTTTGTGTTTGCGTCCGCTGCGATTCATGTTGCGTGTCGTGACGGAATGTCCGTTTCGTTTCCTCTCAGACGTGCACGTCCGCGTTCGCCACGCGGGACCGCCTCCGTGCCCACCTGATCCGGCACGAGGAGAAGGTTTCCTGTCACATCTGTGGGAAGCTGCTGTCTGCCGCCTACATCACGGACCACATGCGGGTCCACAACCAGTCGCAGCACCACGCCTGTCACCTCTGCAACCGCAGTGAGTCCCGTGAGGACGGGGCGGCGCCACGGCAACGAAGCATTATTCTTTATTATTCGAGCACTGAATAAAGTTACGTAAAGAAACGGGGACGTTGTAAATCGCTTCCTGCGTCCTCCCATTGATCCGGATTCACAACGGATTGTGATTGGTTCTTTCCCGGCCCCTCCCACCCTTCACTGGAGGCTCCTGGGAGTCGGGTGACGGCGTGTCGCGTTGTGCACCGTACTATGCGACGTGTGTGTGTCTGTGCCGCAGGCTTCACCACCCTCACCTACCTGCGGGTTCACGCCCAGAAGCACCACGGCCAGGAGTGGAAGGAGAGCGGCGGGGCGCAGGGGGGCTTCGGCGGGACCGGCGCCGGTGGCATGCTGCTCTGCCAGCTGTGCGGGGTGCAATGCAAGACGACCACGCAGCTCCAGGGTCACATGGGCACCCACGGCAACCAGGGTGACCCCGACCCGACAAGCTCGGGCCCGATGGGCGCCACCGGCGTGGCCGTCGCCGCGTCCAGCCCGAGCGCAGTGGGACTGCTGGTAACTGACTGCTCCAGTATCGCCCCCCAGCCTCACAGTTAGCGTTCCGGAAGGGCGGGGGGGAGGGTGGGACTGGGGATGAAGGCGGACTCGCTGAGGATCCGAAGGACCCGATCCAGTCCAGGTGTGTGCACGATTTGGTTCTCATTCAACTCGTCGTCTTTCAGCTGATTTAGCATGTGATGGCGTTTCCAGTAGTTTTCTCACGTTGCGTCTGTGCTGAGGGTTAGCATTGAGGCTAGCAAGGGAGACGCACAGGGAAGGCCGGGAGGAGCTGCATAGTGTCTCTGTGGGCCTAGAGAAAGACCAGGACAGGGGGTCCAGAGAGGAAGTGTGGTACCGCATGAGGTACTGTGGTACCGCATGAGGTACTGTGGTACCGCATGGGGAACTGTGGTACCGCATGGGGATGTCTGGAGGGGCAGAAGTATGTCAGAGTAGTTCAGGACATGTAGGACAGCAGTGACGTGTGCAGTAGGAGTAACAGTAACAAACACATGGACGTAGAGAGGGAGGACATGAGAGTGGCTGGAGGACGATGCAAAGGGCAGGGTGAAGTGGAGCAGGTTGGGTTGCTGTGGCGACCCCTCGGGGGACAAGAAGAACAGTGGTAGTCATGGAGGCGCCAGTATCACCTGACACTCGTGTTGATTGTTCACAAATTATGTTTTAATGAAACTATCTGCTTTCGTTGTCAATTTCCAGATTTTTCCTTTTTTATATATATAAAAAATAACCTGCCAAATGAGGACACGGAGGAAGAAGCCGTGGGCGGAGTCTTCACTGTTCGGCGCCACTCCTGGTTGTTTGAGTGGCGTTTAACAGCTCGTCTCCCAGGATGGTTGGAAACATGCAGGAAAGAGACTCTCCTTCATAACACAATAAAGGAACGTGTATTTTTACCCCGTGGCTTAGCAGGTAGCGTTTTGTGTTTGCCAACATGTCATTGGTTTAAGTTTTTAGCTGATTGCACAGCCTGTTCTGAATTTGTAAAGATGTTTTTAGAACCATGGTCCATGATATCATGTTTATTTGTGAGGACGACGACGAAATGACTTTCTCATTTATAGTGGAATAGTTTAACAGACTCTTGAACTGCGAAACAGCTGGGGGGGGGGGGGGGGGGATTCATGTAAATACAGTTTTATATAGTTGATAAAGGAAAGATTAATAGTTAATACTCTCCGTGAACGCTTACTATGGGAAACTGCTTCGCTCTCTTGCTTTACTGATTTGGGTGCTGATTTGTATTTCCTTAAAAGGTACATTTCCATGTAATTTGTTGCTATGGTGACACATTTCTGTGGCTGACTGTACATGACGCGTAGTGCTTCGTTACAACCGTGTTATGAACAGCAGTAAAATACATTTGTGTTCAAATCAAAAGGGGTTTGTGCATGATTGTGAGGAAGCTAAGCTAAGCTAACGTTAGCTTTGTTTACAGCAGTGCGAACAACAACAACCCTCCCCCATTCGACTGCTGAATGTCAGTGCTACTACGGCGAAGGCAAGTAAAGCCCTACTCTGCATTTGATTGGCTAGTACTTGTTGCCCTGGTTGTTTGATTGGATAGGTTAAGCTATGGTGGCGATGGTTGGTTGGCGTCATGGGAAGAACATCAGGCTAAACCAATCAGAGACAGAGAAGGGCGGCCCTTGACGTTTCTATAGTAGGACTGGTAAATTCGCCGCCCGGCTTTAACAGCTCCTCCTCCTTGACAGGCTAGCCAGCTAGCCGTAGCTGTTATCGCGACCAGAAATCCGGCAGGATTGAAATAACGCAGACTACCCGCTGGACGCGACACGACTCCCCGGAAAGCACAAGAACAATCCTCGATGGGGCATTTGTTCGCCGGATATCATGACGAGCTAGCGGGCGCTCCGAAGCTAGCTGCGGCTAGCTCGTCGGCGACATCGCAGAGCTAGCTATCGCTTCGGCTAGCTCCAGAAGCAGCTCCGCCGACCTGAGAGAGTTCCGGCTTTAACGTTTTGTTTTCGTGCCATAATAATTTGACTCTTTCCGAGTCGATCATTATGGGGACATTTCCGTTCTGAGATATCTCGTGAGGTCACTGTACGCGGCTAACGCTAGCTAAGTGGGTCACGGTCATCAGCGGGTTAACCGATAAGCTGCGGAGCTCGGTTAGCTTGATTGCTAGCTAGTTGCGATTAAAGAAATAATTGAACGCGGAGAAGTATCAGCGCTGACTGCAGCGTTCGTGTTCGCTCTCTCCGTGGCTCCGTGGGGCTGTCGTCGAGCGGGGCATTTAGTCCGTCGCCGGGGCGGTGGCTAAGCTAACGCTAAAGATCCGAAGTGACAGTTTAAGTGAAGACAAAGGTTAACTCGTCATCTTCGTCATGGCCCGTTTCCCCTGCGGACTCCTCGGCCATGCTGCGTGACGCGCTCCGGTCCCTGCAGCTGGCCAGCGGCGGCTCTGTGTGAACGGACGGGACGGGACGGGACGGGACGGGGTCGGGCTTCGCTGCGGCGGGGGGAGCATGGCGTTCCACGGCGCGGGCCGGCAGGCCGTGTGTGGGGACCTGTTTCCGGGCTCCGAGCTGGGCCACAAGTATTTCTGCGTGAACTCCTCCTGCGGGGCCCCCTCCACGGGCCTCAGCGCGACCCCGTGCATGACCGGACCCACCGCCCCGGCAGGAACCCCCCGTCACCCCACGGCCCTGGGGGGCAGTGCCGGCGGCGGCGCAGCGGTGCCTCAGCCCTACAGCAACCCGGCCAGCGAGGTCCCCAGCCCGGCGGAGATGGAGCCGGACCGGCCCATCGGCTACGGCGCCTTCGGTGTCGTCTGGTGAGTGTCTTTCTGCTCTGTCTCCTGTAACCATGGCAACCATGAGGACCGAACCCCAGAAGGTTATTCTTCATTGAGACGCTAAAACATTCCCGGATCGGCTCTTGGGATTCTCTCTGGGGCGGATCTGGGGTCTGATTAGAACCAAAGGCCTCCAGGAAAAGCGTCCGTTAAACCGGGAGGGGGGCTCAAACAGGGGGGGGGCGTCCCTAAAGGTGCGTCTCTTCCAGGTCCGTCACGGATCCGCGCGACGGACGCAAGGTGGCCCTGAAGAAGATGCCCAACGTCTTCCAGAACCTGGTCTCCTGTAAGAGGGTCTTCAGAGAGCTGAGGATGCTGTGCTTCTTCAAACACGACAACGTAATGTCCAGATGAGGACGGCGTCCGGCGAGGGACGGTGGGCAGGCGGGCTGAACGTGTCCCCCTTTCTGTCCACGCAGGTTCTGTCGGCTCTGGACATTTTACAGCCTCCACAAATCGACTGCTTTGAGGAGATGTATCCTTTCGTTCGTGTTTGACGTCCTCGTCTTCACACGTCCCCCGTCCCCGTCCCACGTTGTCTCCTTGACGCCGGCCGTCCTGCAGCTACGTGATAACGGAGCTGATGCAGAGCGACCTCCACAAAGTGATCGTGTCTCCTCAGCCGCTCACCACCGACCACATCAAGGTCTTCCTCTATCAGATCCTCCGAGGTGAGCGCCGTCGCCGCGGCGACCAGCGTCTGACGCGGAGCAGGACGTAGACGAAACTCCGTCCTCTGTGTCTCAGGGCTGAAGTACCTGCACTCGGCCGGGATCCTGCACCGGGACATCAAACCCGGGAACCTGCTGGTCAACAGCAACTGTCTGCTGAAGGTAAGCTAGCGGGGGGCGGGGCGTCTGCCAGGGGGGCGGAGCGTGAAGCTCTCTCTGCTCAGATCTGTGATTTCGGCCTGGCCCGGGTGGAGGAGCCCGACCCGTCGCGTCACATGACCCAGGAGGTGGTGACCCAGTACTACAGGGCGCCGGAGGTTCTGATGGGCTGCCGGCACTACGGCTCGCCGATCGACGTGTGGTCGGTGGGCTGCATCTTCGCCGAGCTGCTGGGGCGGCGCATCCTCTTCCAGGCTCAGAGCCCCATCCAGCAGGTGAGGGCGCCGGCGCCGGCGCCGCCATTGGACCGGTGCGTGTGCTCCGGGTTTACGGCTCGTCCTCCTCATCGTGTTGCAGCTGGATCTGATCACAGACCTGCTGGGAACGCCTCCTCTGTCGGCGCTGGCGGCGTCCTGCGAAGGAGCCAGAGCCCACATCCTGCGGGGGCCTCACAAACCGGTGAAACTCAAATCGATGGATCCATTCGTGGTCTGATCGGATCCGTTGGTCCGCCCGTTTCACGCTTCGTTTGTGTTTCAGCCGTCGCTGTCGGTGCTCTACATGCTGTCGGACGGCGCCACCCACGAGGCCGTCCACCTGCTCTGTCGGATGCTGGTGTTCGACCCGGTGAGTTCAGACCCGCCGGATGTCGGCGTCGATGTGCGGGTCGCTGGCTAACGGCCCCGCCCCCGTCTCTGCCCCCAGGCTAAACGCATCTCCGGCAGCGACGCCCTGTCCCACCCCTACCTGGACGAGGGCCGTCTTCGCTACCACACCTGCATGTGTCAGTGCTGCTACTCCGTCCCCAGCGGCAGAGTCTACACCCGCGACTTTGAGCCGGTGGCCGAGCGGCCGTTCAGCCACAGCTACGAGAACAGCCTGCTGTCTGTGTGGCAGGGCAAAGGTACGGCGCCGCCCACTCGCCGCCGGGCCGCCGCCCACTCGCGCGGCGACGCCTCTGACCCGCCTTCTGCTTCCTGTCCCATCAGAGCTGATCCATCGCTTCATCACGGAGCACCAGCAGGGAAAACGAGTGCCGCTGTGCATCAACCCTCAGAGTGCCGCCTTCAAGACCTTCATCAGGTGAGGAAGACTCCGAGCTCCTCCCACTGGAGGGCCGGCGGCGTCTCAACGGCTTCGTGTTTGCGTCTGCAGGTCCACCGCGTGGCACTCGTCCAAGGTGTCCCGGAAGGAGGAGAGATGAACGCCGCTCCTCTTCCTCCCGAGGAGCGGCCGCCGCCCGAGACCTTTGAACGGCTGCGGCGCCTTTTTCTGTTCCTCTGGGGGGGACGTCCTCCAACCACGAGGGACCCGCTCGATCTCCTGAGAATCCTCCCCGTTGTCCCCGGAGTCTGAAACCGCTGCTCCGCCTCCGAGCGGCCGCCGCGCTCTGGCTGCTGAAGAGAGAAACCGGTGAACTCGCTACCAGACGGCGTTTTGGCCTCCGCTGGCGGCGACGCCCGGATTGTTGAAGTCATTCCAGCTCTGTGCAATATGGTTAAATCAAGGCGTGGCGGATCGGCGACGCCAGAGAACACGGACACGCCTTCTCTCGTTTCTCGCTCACTGTGTTCTCGCCGTCATCGATGATGCAACTTAGCAGATGTAGCAGGTCCCGTTAGCTTTCCGCGGCGCCGTTAGCGGCCCGCGGCTCGGCGGGAACAAATTCATTCCCCGCCCGTTTGCGTCCGTGTCTGGAATCGTTTTTCCGGCCGCTGAAGCTTCTTCCGTCTCCCGTCGGTTCCTGCCTCGCCCCTCGGGGGCGTGTCTGCTCCGCCCCCTCCTCGCCCCGCCAGCAGAGAACGAGGACGGCGCTGATCTTTTTATTCCTATTTATTTATTGAGTGTTTTCCTCTTAGTTAAAGGCGTGTCTTTAACCTCATTCCTTCGGACCTCCTCCTTGCCGTGGTCGTGGTCGTGGGCTTGGGCGCCCCGTTGGACTCGGGTTGGGAACCGGATGGATCCGGTTTGATGCTTTTACACGTTTCACCTTCGAGTTGATCAGAGATCAGAGGGAAGGGGAATCCGTTTGATCTGTGTGACGATAGAACATCAAGAGGAAGCGTGGCGCTGATCCGTTCCAGGGAAGACCCGGCGCCTCCTCGGGTCCGTCTCTCGGGGTGAAACCCAGAACCGGGCTCTCTGCTTGCGTTCCACTGAAGGACCCGTTGGGTCGTTCTGCTGTCGAACGCGACCAGAACCTCCGTCAGACGGGATCCCGGCGCCGCCGCGGCGTTCCCTGGCCTGTATATCTGCATGTGTATATTTATTAGCCCGTGAGAGCGTTTCGGTTTTGAATGCTGTGCAATGGTTGCGTTTGTTTTCATTAGTCTTCAGGAAGTGATTTTCTTTTGAAGCTTTTTCGTTTGTTCTGATCCGATTGGACTTTGAAGGAAGCCGAGAGGAAGTTCTGATTACTGTTCCCTGAACGAAAAATATTCTCCCTGTTGAGACGGATGGAAAACATGGCGTTTTTAGTTCATCCCGTTAGCGAGCCTGGATCTGGGATGGGAGGTCTGGGTCTGGATCCGGGTCCGGGTCCGGGTCTGGATCTGGATCTGGGGTGGGAGACCCTGGGTCTGGATCCGGGTCGTCGTTGGTCCAAAATTGTTGATCTTAAAGTTGTTTCTAATCCAGGTGTCGTTCCCAAAAAAGGTTTCTAAAATATCCAGAAATGTGTATAAAAAAACAACTTCCTCCTGGAACTGACAAATATTTAGTTTTAAAATGCTTTTAGTTCTCGCTGACTTGGTGTTTTGACACTGGAGGGAACTTTGTTGGCTCGGGCTTTGGGGAACAGTGGGTCGGGCTTTGGGGAACGGTGGGTCGGGCTTTGGGGAACGGTGGGTCGGGCTTTGGGGAACGGTGGGTCAGACTCGTCTTCCTCTTGTCCTTCGGCGTCTCCCTTTAGGCGAGCTTCTCTCCGGAACGCCGTTCACACGGACGGCGGATCTTCCGAGCTTGGACTCGATTCTCTTCTGTGAAATAGAAACTTGGTGTTTTTATTCTAAATATGATGTTTTAAACTGATGTTCTGTTTTAGCATAAGAAGGTTTCTCTTTTTTTTTGACTTGTTCCCAACAAATACTTGAATTTCTTAAAAAATGTTTAGAATCAAATTAGTGGCTGATGAATAAATGGACACTGGATAATCTTCTGCGTCTTTTGTCTTCACCTTTGACCCGTGGACCTCAGAACCGCCCCGGTTGCTTCTAGCCCAAGCCACACCCTCTTCCTGCTGGGGGCGTGGCCGGTCTAAGCTCATTAGCATCTGAAACCGCACACAGACAGTCTATGAACAGCTGAAACAAACAGACATCCCATAATAGTCTGTCAGGATTAATCTTGATTAAAATAAACACGTTTACTCGTAAATCCACATTGCGGTATTAATACTGCAGGGAGGGGTCTGAGCAGTTCCTCCGCCTCCTGTGACAGGTGTGGCGGGAGGCTCCTCCCTCCTGATCCTCCTCGGAGCCTCAGACAGACGGGAGGAGCGCTCAGGTGAGGCCCGGAGCCATGTTGGCTCTCACGGCTGCTGGCTCCCTCTTCTTCCCGGGTCTCTACCTGCTGTCCAAGCGGACGCTGAGACACCTGGTGGGACGCAGCGAGCAGGACGCCGCCATCCTCTCCACACGGTAGGACATCGGCGTTCGTTCCTGAAGCGGGAATCTTTACGTTTCATCCGTCCAACCCTCCAAACCAGGCTTATTACGAAGCTGCTGCTTTCAACTTTTGTCGCTGTACGGTGGCCTGAGGTCAGCGCGCTGCTAAATAAAATAAAATAATAAAAGTCAAACACAGACTTTGTGACAGATTTTATTTCTTATAATAAAGCTTCTAATAAAGGTCAAACTGGACGGATTCTGGTCTTCCTCCTGAATGAGTGAACTGATGTTTCCCGTCCTCAGTCTGGTCTCGTCGGTCCAGGCCGTCATGGCGTCGACGGCCGGAAGCATCATCGCCTGGTCCTGCAGGGACGTCATGGAGGACAGGTGAGCTGCTTTCTTCCTCGTGTCAGCCTCCTCGTCATCACCTGTCCTGCGGTTGTCCTGACGTCGGCCACGCCTCAGACATGAACTCCTCCGCTGCTGGAACCCAAACCGGAACCTGAACCTGAATCTGAACCCAAACCTGAACCTGAACCGGAACCGTTTCAACACCTGTTGGTTTCAGGAAAAAAACTGACTGGATGGTCGGTCGGATGGATGGATGGATGTTTCAGTTGTCTGTCGGTTGATCCGCCACCAGGCGCTGACCCTAAACTCCAAATTCAGCTTCATCTCGAGGCCAAAGACATTGAAACGAGCGTGCCTCGGTTCTGATTCCTGCTCTGTTCTGATCCGGTAAAGAGGATCAACATAGTTCCTGCTCGTCATCAGCATTCTGACTGAGAAGGTGTTAGCATGCTAGCATTAGCCTTTAGCTCGACGTCAAGCTAAATAAGAACGCTTCCTGTTCTCGACATCCACAGAAGGAGCGTCTGAATTCAACGTTTTCACTTCAACACGCCGAGATTCTGACAGCAATGTAACTACGAGGGGAAGTAATCCCCCAGAGCCAGAGTAATCTAATTAACTATCTGAACCCCGGAGCTATTTCAGGCTCCAAGACGCTCCACAGATTGCTAATCCTCCACCCCGAGGACGAGGGGAACTGAGGCGATGGAGATGAGGAGACGGGTGGGGGCGTCGGGGGGGGGGGGGGGGGGGTCACTAACTCGCCGGTCTCGTCGGCATCATTTCCCAGTCAAAGCGGAGGAAACGTCTGTCTGAGACTCATTTGTTTATCAAATCAGCGACCTGGCAGCAAAGGATTGTGGGAGTACCGGCCGGCGATTAGCTTTGTACTTTATAGTACTTTTACTCGATGTATTTGAAGTACATAAAAACATTTTCATTTCCCTGCTCAGGCATTGGCTGACTGACACCTACATCCTTTTTGCCACACCTTACTTCGCCTACGACATCTACGCCATGTTCCTGTGCTACTGGCTCAAGCAGCAGGTCAAAGGTCACGAGGAGGCGGGCATCAGGTCGGTGGGCGTGGCCGTGGTGGGCTTCCTCCGCCGAGAGATGCTCCTCGTGCTGCACCATGTCTTCATGGTGTCGTTCTGCTTCCCCGCCTCTCTGGTAACTACGGCAACGGCCAAGCTTTACACTGGAATAGATGAAACATCTCTGACGTGTGTGTGTGTGTGTGTGTGTGTTTCAGATGTGGAGGCGGGGTAGAGGTGATTTCTTCCAGGGCGTTTTGCTTCTGGCTGAGATCAGCACGCCGTTCGTCTGTTTGGGAAAAGTCCTGATCCGGGTAAAATTCTACGTCTTCCAGATCAGCTACCGGAATTATCATTCGCTCAGGATTCACCGCGTGAACCTTGACCTCTTCACAGCGTGAACCTGCGTAAATGATTTGTGTTCATTCACGGCGTGTTTCTTCTTCTGTTCTGCTTTTGGATGTCGTCAGCACAAGAAGCAGAACACTCGCCTGCACAAAATCAACGGAGGCCTGATGCTGCTCACCTTCTTCACCTGTCGGGTGTTACTCTTCCCGTACCTGTACTACGCCTACAGCAGGTAACTACGTACCCAAGTACTGTTGTGTACTTTTTACTCAGTCCAGATCAAATATTACATACAGATATATATATATATGTAACTGTGGCTTGGTCTGCATGCTTCAGCTATGCCTCCATCCCGGTGTACATGGTGCCCCTTGTGGCCCCATGGCAGTGTAACCTGGGCGCGGCCCTGCTCTGGCCCCTCCAGCTCTACTGGTTCACACTGATCTGCCGAGGAGCTCTCCGTCAGTTCACGGCAGGACGTTCGTCCACCTGTAAAGAGGACCGGGAGGACGGACAGACGGAATGATGATGATGATGGTGATGATGAAGCTGGAAGGACGAAGGAAGTGAAGAGATCTCCACACGCGTCTCGACAGAAACTCCTCCAAAGATCAATAAAAGCTACACTTTTAAATGGACAAGTGAAAAAGCAAACTTTACGAGCTGAGAGAAATCAGCGATTAAGAAATGATTTTATTTGACATGATGACACAGATAAAGTCTTTCAGTCGGTAATAAATCAACCTGCAGCTACCCCCAGTGTGATCAAATAGAGAGGGGGGGGGGGGGGGGGGGGTGAGGCTTGAGTGTATTTGACATAATATTTTAGTTCAGTTTGTTTCTTTTTTAAATGTTTGAATTAAAAATTTAAATTGTAGAATGTGTTATGTTGTTTTTTTGAAATCCTTTTTGTTAAAATACAATTTAATGATTATTCAATCAATATTGAATCACCTTTTCTAAGATGATTGGGTTTTTTTTTGTTTGATGTGAAATCTAATGATCTGATTGAAAGACGGGAGGATAAATTCATCACGTTTCCTTTCTCTGGATTTACGAAATAGTTGCAAGCTATTATTTATTGCTTTAAAATATTTGTTTCAAACTTTGGCCTGTGCAAATGTTGATCTGATTAATCGATTCCATGAAGCTTAACGCAAAAACGAAAATAGATAAACGAAAATTATGGCAGTAAAATATCGACTAAAGTTACGTTCATACATTAACATCAAGGCTAAACTGAATAGTTTATGAACGTTATTTTACATTCAGGATTATATCAGGAGACTAAATTTATTTTAATCCCTTTCTCTTCCGCTGTTATTCCTAAAAACTCCACTTTTCGCAGCAGCTGTCGATCTCGGGCGCTGACCCTCGAACTATCGCGAGAACCAGAACGGTGCGAGAAGAACGGGTCCAGGCGAGACCTAGCAAGATTCACATTTAGCAACAACAACAACCTCTCCGTTCAGGATTTTTCCGTTATGTAGCCTGAGACCGTGAAGAAATGTGCGCCATTTCCGTCAAAAGACGCGGATGAGAACACGGGGCTGCGATAAACAGGTAGACAAAACACACTGCGCTGTTGTAAAGAAATATTCATAGCTAGTTAGCAGGTTTATTAATAGCTAGCTAACTGGCTAAAGGTTAGCATAGCCCACAAATAATCTTTCGTGTTAGCTGCTGTTGGATGATTCCGTCCTCTCAGCTAAAGGTCGCAGCTGTCATCATAAAGTAGTCTAAATCGAGCTAACTTCATTGTGAAATAAAGTTGCTAATCAATAAGTCCGAGATAACGTGGACGCGAGGCGGCTATTGTTCGCTAGCAGGCGATACTCGTCTAAAGAAAGCCGACACACATTGCTTGCTAGCTCATGCTAGCTTGTTAGCGTGTAGGGCGAGTATTTATCTAACCCAGCGTCGCTATAAACGCCGAGTTTATGAGTACGCTAGTTAGTTTGGTTAACTATATGAACTAGTTAGTTTATTTATGCGGCTTGCGGTGGGGACGGCCCGCGTAGCTTTAATGGCGGACCCAAACAACAACAGAGGACAGGCTGGAGCGAGCAGCGAGACGGCACACCTGAGGTTACCTGTCTGACCGCGGGATACGAAGGACGAGAAAAGGTTTCGATCTGTGCTCGATGGACACTGAGGAAAGGAGAAACGCAGAAAGTACTGCCTTAAGAATCAATCAAGTAGAAATATTTAAAGTGTTTAAACGTACTGCTGCAGTTTAAACCGTCCGCAGCTTTAATGTCACCGCTGGAATGTGTGGTTCCTCTGAGGCGTGCAATCGGGAGATAAAGATCCAGGCGGGAGTCGAACCCTCATGGCCTCAGATTGACCCTTTACCCTCGGTCCTGATCAGAGTTTGGTGCTTTGACCTTTGACCTTTGAGCGCCTTCCTCTGCTTTGCAGGATGAGGTCACGCTTCTCTGGATGCTTGACTGACGGTGATGAAGAGGCGGACCTCGGGAACCCCACACATCTTACCTCTTCATCGTTCAGCCATTTGTATTTTTGTGGGAGGGGCTACCTGCATCCCCTGGTTTGATTTCACTAGGTGATGTAGCAGCCACCGGGCTCACCCGTTCAGATATTTGACCCCCGTTGCCCCCCCCCCCCCCCATTTGACCAATGTGCCGTGTTTGCCCCCGTCAGTTACCCCAGCGGTGCAATCGTCGGTTTCTGTCGCATGCTTGAAGTGATTTGATCAGTTAGGAGAATGAACGGCTCTCTTTTAACCCCTCCCAGCCCGCGGGCGGCGAGCTCCTCCCCTTTACCTCCCTCCCCATCTCCTTCCCCGCCTTCTCCCTCTTTACTGCCGCTGTCACCCCGCCCTCCCCCCCTGCCTCCTCTGGCGAGCCCTCCGCCCCAGGCTCACCCGTCCTCGCTGTCGGACACGCCCACGCCGTCCCCCTCGCCCTGCCTGAGCTGGACTGAATTCTGTGAGCTCCACGCTCGAGTTGCGGCAGGAGACTTCGCACGCCACTTCCGGGCTTTTCTCTTGGAAAACCCCCACTACTCCCCCGACTCGGCGGCCGCCTTCTGCCGCCGCTTCACCGACCGCTTCGTCCGTCATTTCCAGACCGAGCTGGAGGGGGCGCTCCCGCCGAGCTGTGCTTCTGGGCAGGACGACATGGTGAGCTGGGCTCCCCAGTCGGACGCTACCTCCCTGGAAGAGGAAGCCGTTTCCCCTCTGTCGGCGTCCGGCGGCGGCGTCCACCCGTGTCCCCTGACGAACGTGACCCGGGCCGCGTCCAAGCCGGCACCGACCCGGCTGGTGCTGGAGAACCGCACTGGAGAAAGGTTTCAAGATTCCTACGCACACAGCCAGGTCCTGCCTCCATCTTCGTCATCGTCGTGCTGCTCCTCAGTGGGAGGGAACAACGGGAGGCGTGAGGAGAGGGCGGCCGTGATTGGCTCTGGCAATGGAGAGGCGCCGGTGGAGGAAGAGGAGGACAGCTGGCTCGGGGGGGCGTCTGTGGGGGAAGAGGTGGAGCCAGAAGACCAGGAAGGAGAATCTCCAGAGGTGGACGGTGCTGACCCCGCCCACACCCCTCAGAGCCCGCCCTCCTCTTCCTCAGTCGCTCCTTCACCCGGCTCCAGAGGGAACGGCGCGCCCAACTCCAAAAACAAACTGAAGAAGCGCTTCTCTCTGCGGAACGTGGGTCGGAGCGTCCGGGGCATCCTGCACTGGCGCAGCTCGTCCAGTGACTCCGCCCACAGCCCGCTGCCCTCCAGCTACAGCTACACGATGGGCGTTCAGGACGCGGCGTTGGCGCCGGCCTCACAGAGATCCGGTACGCAGCCCCCCACCCCCACCTCCTCCATGCCCGTCTCTCTGTCCATGCCGCTCTCCCTGCCCCACTCCTCCTCGTCCTCGCTGCCGCCCTCGTCTTCAAGCAGCGCCACCTCTCTGTCGCTTTCGGAAGCCGCTCGCGATCGCCGGCGGAGCAACGGCGAGGGAAGCGAGAAGGAGAAGTGGAGTCATCGCCTGGAGAAACTCAGACTGTCCCGATCACCCCCCCCCGCCCTGACCCCGACCGCCGCCTCCTCCTCGCTGCCTCCGAGCAGCGCCGCTGCCATGGGCCCCCCGAGGAGGGTGGGCAAGCTGGTGCGGGAGGGCGGGGTCAGCGTCAGCTCATCCAACGACGAGTTGAGCGTGAGCCACGGCTTTCCCGGCTTCTCGTTTGGCCTGTTGCATCATGGGACGGACAACAACAACGCTGCCTCAGCTTCGTCCGCCGCGGCTCAGGCGGCACAGGCTCCGCCCCTCGCCGCCGGCGGGAACGTCCCCTGGAGGGGGGACGCTGGCATAAATGTCGCCTGGTCCTCAGAGAGCGGGACCGAGACGGGGGCGAGCGGGGGGAGGAGTACTACCTGGAGTTCTTCATCCCTCCTAAGGTAAGCGCTCGCTGTGGCGCTCGTTACCGAGGCGACGGGCCGCTGACTGTTGCCTCCCCCCTCCAGTCTTCGAAGCCTCGGTTGACGGTCCCCTGCTGCTCGATGGTGGACGTGAGGAGCACGACGGCGCTGGAGGTCCCGGACAAGGAGAACACCTTCCTCCTGCAGGTAGACGTTCACCTCCCGCTCCTCCCTCCCATGACCCCTCCCCAGTGTCACCGACTGTAACCCCCCCCCCCCCCCCCCCCCCTCAGCTGGAAGGGTCGGCGCAGTACGTGATCGAGACGCGTGACGCTGTTCAGATGAGAGCCTGGCTGAGCGACATCAGGAACGGCGTCTGTCTCAGGTAGGGGCCGCCCCGGGGGGGCCGGACGCCGGCGGTCACGGTGACGTCCGGCTGCTCTAACGGGAGCTTCTGTCTCTCCCGCAGTGAGCAGGAAGATGTTGAAGGTGTGTGCGGCGGCGCGTCGGACGTCGGCGGGACGCCAGAGACCGCTGACCGTCTTTCTCAAGGTTCGCGCGGCGACTTCTACCCGGGAACGCCGGCCGTTGGCGTTCTGTTTCGTTGGAGCCTCCTGCGTTCATCGGTTCTCCTCTCTTTCAGTGTGTTACGGTGGCATCGGAGGCTCCTCCCCTCTGATGGACCCCCTCCCGCCGGAGCTGCCTCCGCGAGCCCCCGTAGACGAACCAGACAGCCGGATTCTTGGAGGAGGCGGGGCTAGTCTGGGCACGCCTTTCGCTGAGACGCCAGATGCCACGGGTGAAAATGACTCGAAGGCGGCTCGTCCGCCATGTTTTTCTGTTCCTTGCGTTTCCCTTTAACCCGGCGCTCGTGTCCCCCCGCCTGCGAAGGCTCCTTCCTGTTCTCGGAGACGACCGCCGCCGAGGCCGTGGAGCACCCGCTCAGCGAGTGTCAGTGGTTCCACGGCACGCTGTCCCGCCTCAAA
Source organism: Brachionichthys hirsutus (assembly GCF_040956055.1). Classification (NCBI taxonomy): domain Eukaryota; kingdom Metazoa; phylum Chordata; class Actinopteri; order Lophiiformes; family Brachionichthyidae; genus Brachionichthys; species Brachionichthys hirsutus. The sequence continues at coordinate 509,863 of NC_090912.1, forward strand.
GCGGCCCAGCTGGTGTTGGCTGGCGGCCCGGCGAGCCACGGCGTGTTCCTGGTCCGTCAGAGCGAGACGCGCCGCGGAGAATACGTCCTCACCTTTAACTTCCAGGGCAAGGCCAAGGTGAGTCCGGGAGTTCGGCCCTGAAGCCGAGGGTTCTGCTGCTGACCCCTGACCTTTGACCTCTTCAGCACCTTCGCCTGTCCCTGAACGAGGACGGCCAGTGCCGGGTGCAGCACCTGTGGTTCCAGTCCATCTTCGACATGTTGGAACACTTCCGCGTGCATCCGATCCCGCTGGAGTCCGGCGGCGCGTCCGACGTCACGCTCATCAGCTTCGTGGGCGCCACCGCTGTTCGCCAGCCAGGTAGGACCGCCCTTCGGCTTCACATCGCCGATGAGCCGGACGGCTGCTGCTACACACACGCCCCATGACGTCATCATCTTCCTCATTGACTCTTCATCAGTTCTCCACAGCCTAAAGAGTAATCCGGTTGTTTGATGCGGAGAGAATCTTTGAACACGAGTGAAGCAGGAAGTCGTCATTTCCTGTTCCTGACAGACCATAATATCACCGAGGGCAACCTGTACCTCAGGTTCAGGAACATTGTCCCGGTCCTGGAGCGGTCTGATGTCCCGACCTGTTCCGACCTGTCCCCCCACTGGAGACGTGTGTCCAAACCAGAGCAGGACAACAAGCTAAAATCAGAACGAGACTATATTCATAAAAACAAGAGAAATTCAGGCTGAACTTTCACATCTGTTCATCTCATTCTGTTTTCATCGATGTTTAAATGATGATGACTGTAATTAGGAACCGGCAGTGATGATGTCATGAATCAGCAGCTCCTCGCTGCCCCGTTGCCCTTCTGACCTCTCTGTTGTGTCTGTTGACTCCTCCCCTGCAGGCCGCGACAGAGCAGGCAGTCGTCCACAGTCTGTGATGTCATCACCACGCGCCATCCTGACTCTCCATCAACCCCATCTCTGACTGTGTGTAAGTGAGACCGGACCCGGCTGAGTGGGTGGACGGACCGGTGTGTGTGTGTGTGTGTGTGTGTGTGCGCGCGCTCCTTCAGGTCCAGCGTGTTCATTGATTTGGTCATTTAAATTATGGTTATGATCACGTGACTCATGAACCAATCAGAGCAAGTTTCATTGGAAGAGAGAGAGAGGGAGAGAGAAAAGTAATTCTTTGTCAGATTTCTTCCATAATGTGAGATAAAGGTCCGTGTTTAAAATACAAATATCAAAAACACAATCATGAGAAACATTTAAAATGTTTTGTTCCTGAACCGGCCAAAGCGACAGATGAATAATAATAATAATGATAATAATAATAATAATAATAGCATAAAGACCAGGCGAGATGTTAAACTGCGTGCGTGTTCTCCTGGGGTTGGACCGCCTCCATCACTCCCATGGACTCCATGACTACTGACTCCTCCCCCCAAACCGTCCACTCACTGCCATTCCTCTCCTCCCACGTTTCTCCTCCTCCTCCCTTTCTCCTTTTATTGATGTTTTCTCTCCCTTCCTTCCTCCCCTCTTTCTGTTTCTCTTCCTTTTATCTGTTCATCCTCCATGCAGACTTGACCAGCAGACCCCGTAGCCCTCCTCAGCCCCCACCCCTGCCGCCAGGCAGGCCGCCGCCACCGACCCCTCCGCAGGAGAGGGGAACCGAGACTGAGGCGGGAGGAGGGGGGACCGTGGTGACCATGACGACAGCAGGAGGAGGTGGAAGTGGAGGTAGCGGGAGCGGTAGCGGAGGAGTGGAGGACTGGGAGGAGAGGGACCGGGACACTCCTCTCCGCCAACTGGACACGGTGGAGGGGGAGGAAAGGGATGGAGCGAGGGCGCCGCGAGCCATCGATAACCAGTACTCCTTCTTCTGATGCAGGGGGGGGGCGGGTGTGACTGGAGGAGGCGGCTTAGCCATTATAAGCAGTATTTTGATTTTGTTAGCGAGGAGGAGGAGTAACAGAAGGAGGGGGAGGGAGGAAGCATTATTAACGCTAACGCTAACGCTACGCCACTCACAGCAGGAGGCGCCGTCTGGGACGCCCAGTCCAACCAGCAGTCCGGAACGCCGCGCTCTGATTGGTGCAGAAACCACGACAGACTCCATTCAGAAAGTTTGAGCGTTTGAAGGAACGGTTCGCCCGGAAGCCCCGCCCCCGGCCCCCCCGCCCCCGACGCTGAGCAGAAACGGGATGAACTCCTCCATCGTTTGGTTTTCAACTTCCACCTGCAGCTCTGGAAAACTTTGTTGGGCATTTATAGAAAGCAACAACAACAATATTTTAGTGTTTTAACCGCCAGGGCATTAAACACTAAAGGGATTAAAGAGTGAAATCAAAGCAGCATCAAACTGCGTCGTTTCAACTCGACAGAGGGCTGCCTCCCTCGCTCGCCCACACCGTCAGAGAGAGACTATACCAATAAAATAATAATGACCGTCAGAATAATAGTATTAATTTTATTTGGTTTTAAGACACCTTTTTATTTCCTAGTCTTCATGTTACACTTTGTTTCAACTCCGTCTTGTAATTCAGTCAAAAAAATGTGTTTGTGCCTTTCTTTATTTTTTAGAATTTTCTTTAAAAAAAAAAAAAAAGGAAAGAACGAGATTTGTCAAAATGGCTCGTTGTCAAGGCAACGGCATCTTCACGCTGTCCTCCTGCTCGACCTCCATTCATCACAAACCTACAGCTCGCAGAAATGAGGAAACCTTTTCTACCTGTGCCTTTCTGTGCGTCGTCATCGGCCTTCGTCGGCGTCTTCGTCGGTCCGATTCCTCTCCTGGGCTTTTCTTCCTCCTCCTCCCTCTTCATCGTGTGTCCTCTCAGTTTCAGAACTCTTTGTGCCTTTCTCTGTCTCTTTTCTCTCTTTGCTGGGACCGTGTGTCGAGGGCGGGCAGAGTTCTGCCCCCCCATGTGTGGTTAGTTTCAGGTACTACGTTGAATTAATGATATAATATAAATATAGTGAAACATGCTGGAGGCTGTCTGCTCTTTTGTTCTCCTGAATGGAGCCTTAAAGTTGTGACTCTGGGTTTTAATAAGATGCTAATTAGACAACAAAGATCGGACTCACTGGTGCCTTTAGGATGCACATCAATAACAACAACCGGAAGTCCTACAATTAGTGCATACAATAATTAGAATAATAACAAATAGCAGCGGGCCATGAAAACACGGACTGACGTGCGTTCATAAACTGGAGCAGCCAGAACCGGAGTGAAACGGGATGAACGCAGCGAAAAAATGATCCAGAAGCAAATCGGCTCCGATAAAATGTCAGAAAATAAAAAAGTGGTCTCGAAATTTCGAGTAACTGCTAATAAATATACGGGAATACGTGCAGAATGTATTAAATAGACCTCGGCGCGGATTCAGACACGTCCGGATTAAATCGGGGTGAAACAGAATGGACACAATCGATCAAAGCGATCAAGCATACCTAATCGACGCCTGGTGATAGTCTTCACCACGTGCGGACAAACAACGTTATCAATTGATCGGAATATCGGTGCTAATGAAGGGGCTTGTGATTGATTTACTCCGCTCCCTGTCACGGGATCTGTTGATCACATCATTGACAAAATGTGTGAAAGAAGCACTTTGACTGCGTCAATTTATTCACAATATTTTTATTTTTTAAAGGTCAAAAATAGATAGATTACGCCGTTTATTTATTTAGCGCTCGTCTTTTTCCTTTGTAAACAAACCCCGGCGTCTGTTTCCTTACGTGACCTCTGGGAAGCTCGATAAATGACAGACATCCGACTAAACCAATCAGAGGGCAGGTCATTGGTGACTGACAGGCTACTGCACCAGTCACAGTTTGTGTTCCGGTAGTGGGCGGGGTTTACTAGAAGCCCGTTGATTTTATACCATCGGCTGACCCCGGTTGCTCAACAGCAATACGTCACTTGCATTGAATACCGGCCCGCCCTCCGGAGTCGACGTGTGTCACGTGGTCGCCAGCCCCCCTTAATGCCAGGACCGAGCGCCCCTGCCAGGATGTTTTGTTGTTTTTCAGCGGCGTCGTGTTCGGCCTGTCAAACCGAGTGACTTTCTACCGCGACGGGGCGACGGGGCTGACCGTGATGCACATGACGAAAAAGTAGGACTCGACGACTCTACCTCGGTCACCTGTCGGTCTCCGGCGTGATGACGACACCGTTTCTGTCGCCTTGCTAAACCTCAAACGTCTGCGCTAAGCTAGCAGCGTTAGCCCGCGGAGCTAGCTCGTATTGTTGTTCTGCGCCGCAACGAACGCAGCCTGCGTGGCTTTTAGGTCGGGTTCCGAGGTTCGCTTCTCGGCGTCGCGTCACCGCTTCGACCGCCGGGGCTCGTGTTCGTTGTTCTCCCGGACGGAACCGGTAGAAACCGTCGGTTCGTGTTACACCTTTATTTGTCCCGCAGGACCAGAAGCACCATGAAGCCGCCGTCACAGACCCAGTCCTCTCCGCTCAGCAGCCCGGTAAGCGCTGATGACGTCACGCCGCCGCGTTCATCACGGCAAGGTGTGCCCTTTGTCACCGAACGCCCGTCACGCAGCAGCGATTCCCCCCCCCCCCCCACACACACACACACACACACACACACACACACACACAATATGACTATGGATCAACATTTAAATGTTTCCTCCAGAGCTCTGTCACATCTGACCAGCTTCGGATTTTCTTTTCTACATTTTATAGTTTTTCTGTGAGATCTTGCAGTTCTGACGTCTGACCACCAGGGGCGCTGTCTGGAGTACGCTCTGCTTAAGTTTCTCTCTGGATTCGACGGCTAGCAGAGCGCATTGACGCTCTTTGTCGTTTGTCTGCAGATGTTTGAAGGCGTCTACAACAACGCCAGAATGCTTCACTTCCTCACAGCTGTGGTGGTGAGTAGCCCCGCCCCCCCCCCCCCCCCCCCCCCGGCGACCCGGCGATGCTCAGACGCTGACCTCGCCTTCGCTTGCAGGGCTCGACCTGCGATGTCCGAGTGAAAAATGGCTCATTGTACGAGGGAGTCTTTAAGACTCTAAGCTCACAGGTAGGACCCCCCCCCCCCGTTTGTTTTGGGCTCTAAAGCTGCATGAGTTAATAAACGACCGTCCGGCTGCGACCAGTGCGAGCTGGCCGTGGACGCCGTCCACAAGCAGAGTGATGGCGACGGAGGGCGGAGCCAGTCCTCGCCCCCCAGGATCGAGGCGATCACAGACACCATGATCTTCGGCCCCTCCGACCTGGTGACCATGACCTGCCGCGACGTGGACCTGAGCTTCGCCGTCAGAGGTACGCGGCGCCCGGAGGGAACGGCCTGTCGGCCATTGATCGGGAAGTCGTTAATCGATCGCTGTCGGTGTTTCCGCTCAGACGCCTTCACCGACACGGCCATCAGCTCGGGGCGGGTGAACGGGGAGCACCGGGAGAAGGTGCTGCAGCGGTGGGAGGGGAACGGGAACGGCGAGAACTTTGACCTGTAGACGGACGCGGTGAGCGCACGCACGCGCGCACGCGCGCACGTACACACACACGCACACGCACGCCGCCTTGCAGTGGTTTCAGCGCCGTCTCCTTTCAGTCCAACGGCTGGGACGCCAGCGAGATGTTCAAGCTGAACGAGGAGGCGTACGGCATCAAGTCCACCTACGACTCCAGCCTCGCCATGTACACGTGAGTGGGCGGCGAGGCGCGGCGAGGCGAGGCCCGGGGTCGGCGAACGTCCTCCTCACCGTCCGGCTGGTCTCCTCTGATCTCCCAGCATGCCTCTGGAGAAGGGGAACTCCGAGGCCTACCGCCAGCGGGAGGCGCGCGCCGCTCGCCTGGCCAATGAGATCGAGGGCGGCGTGCAGTACCGCCGGCGGGTCTCGCTGGAGAACGACGAAGGCCGGAGCGAGGAGGACAAATACAGCTCCGTGGTCCGGGAGAGGGACGGGCGGTCCAGCCCCGGGTTCGGCGCCAGCAGCAGGTCAGAACCGGGTCCCGTCCTGCTGCGAGGCCAAAGACTAAAGACACGCGATGCCTCTTCTTCCTCCTCTTCTTCCTCCTCTTCATCCAGGGAGGGTAAATACATTCCTCTTCCCCAGCGAGCCCGAGACGTCGGCCTCTCTGGCGGCGGCGGCGGCGCGAGGACCGGGGGCGCCGCTCGTAACGCTCCGCAGGCCTCCCCCAGACACCCCCCGCCCAGCTCGTCCTCCCCCAAGCAGCCGTCTGACAGGAGCAGCCCGCTGTCCGTCAGAACGGCCGGCCCCCCCCACCAATCACAGAGCAGCTCGCCGTGCGCCGGCAGTCCTCCCTGCACCAATCACGTCCTCTCCCACCCACAGGCCCCGACCGACGCGGCGCGCTCCTCGGTCAACGGAGGTACGGTTCCCCTGTTTGAAACTTGTGATGTCATCATCTGGCCACGCCCCCCCATGATGGGTTTCTTAAGGGAAAACTGCATCGACTGACTTTTTTAAATGTAACGGTCCATGCTAGCGCTTTTAGCGTAGCAGCTACACGTCTGCGTCGGCTGAGGAGGATTTGAGCTCGTCGTCCGGTACCTGAAATGGGTTCCGGGTCTAACTGTCTCTCTCTTAGTTCCATCTAGAACTTCTCCAAAGTCCCTGAAACCTCCGAGCAGCAGAACCCAGAGAGGCCTGAACTCGTCCCCGGCCGGTAGGTCCGAGTCGGGGTCCGGTCCGAGCCGGGGTCCGAGTCGGCTAACGTTAGCTTAGCATAAGGACGTCTTCTCTCTGGGCTTCATCTCCATCACCGCTTCTCTCTCTCAACCCTCCAGTCTCCCGTCCTCCGAAACCCGAAGCCCCTCCCCAGGACCTCCCCCTGGTTGGCCCTACCTTCTTGGACTCCTCCCCCTCCACTCTCAGCACCAAACCATCTGGCCCCACCCCACTGTTCCCCATCGATGGTGAGCCCAGATGGATCCAGTACCAGAACCTTCATGTTAAACTTTAGTTTTTCATCCTAGTAACTCGCGTCGGGGCAGGAAAGTCTTTATTTTCTGAACGTTTCTCGTTATCACTTCCTGCATCTGTTTCTTAAATCAAGTTTAAATGATGACGTTTATCGTGAATCCGCTAAACGGATCTTTATTAGTTCATGAAATTGTCGCCTCCAGTGAACGAGATCTTGAACACGGCAGCCAAAGACAGGACTGAAGGCGTGGCCGGTCCACCGGAGACCAAGACCAGCAAAGGTTGGTTACTGATCCTGGTTTCGTGTGTCTGAGCCTGGTGTGAGGTAATCAGATTACTCCTCCTCTTCCTCCTCCTCCTCCTCAGCTCCTTCAGCCCAGCAGAGATCTCAGCTGGAGGAGCTCCGCAAGTTCGGGAAAGAGTTCAGGGTAAGGATCCGCCGGAGACTCGTCACGATCCATCTGTTAAAACATTTCCCATGATGCATCTGGATTCGCTTGGTTTCAGTACTTTAGGTTTTTGTCCGAGACTCATTTCCATCTTTTAATGAAAGCAAAAGTAGAGGAATGACGTAAAGTTTATATATTCGAAGGCAAGCTGGACACGACTTTAAAGCCGTCATAGTGGAGGGGGAGGAGTCAGGCTCCGCCTCCCTTTCAGGGTTTACGCCGTGTCGCCGTTTCACGCGGGCGACGAGGTTAGCCGTGCTGCCAGGATATTTTACGGCGGCGTTGCAAAGTTAGCAAAAAGGGTCGATGAGTCCAGTTCAATAAATCGATAATGATTGACAGTTTTTCGGAGGCTAATCAAACAGGAAGTTGTGGGTGCTAATCTGCCTAATCTCGTGTTATTTCTGTCTCAGCTGCAGCCTAGCTCCTCCCCCTCCGCCAGTCCCACCTCCGCTGACTTTACGCAGAACACCTCTGCCTCATCCACAGGCTCCTCCTCTTCCTCGTCTTCCCCGACTCCGCCTAAGCCTCTAGCCGCCTCCTCCCAAGATGCGCCGCAGACCCCGGGGGCGACCACGCCCGGCCCCCAGCCAGAGGGGTCCCAGCAGGCCCCCGGCAGCGAGGAGGCGTCTCCGGAGGGCGGCGAGCGCTCGGAGGTCGTGTCTGCAGCGTAAGCTAGAGGCGTGAGGGCGTGGCTTCAGCTTCGGCTTCCTGTCTGTCCTGGGATCAGTTTGACTCTTTTTTAATTCTCGCCTCTCTTTAAAGGCTCTTCTTTGGTTTCCGTTTTTTGCAGGCAGGTGAAAAACTCGACACTGAATCCGAACGCAAAAGAGTTTCTCCCCGTCAAAGGAGCCGCGGCGCTGGTTAGTGTAAACCGCCGGGCGCCGGACTGACGGCCGACCCGTGGGACCGGTCCCCAGTGATCATGTGATCGCCTTGTTGCCACAGAAACCTGCCCCCACACCCACCCCTCCTCGACCGACGCCCCCCAGCCCCTCTTTGGTCCTGCCTCCGCCCGGACAGCCAGGAGGAGGCGGAGCCATCTACGGTAACCCGCCTGGACATTACCTGTCCTACGTCTCCCCGATCCACATCCAAGGACCGTCCATCCAGGTTTGACTTCCTGCTCATGATTGTAGTTTCTGCTCGGGACACGGTGCGTCGGCGTCTCCCCGTCTCCCCCTCTCCCCCTCAGGCCCCCCAGATGTACCAGTACGCCATGTCAACGGTCAACCAGGGCAAATTTCCCCGGGCCAAAGGTCAGCTCAGGTCCCTTTCCTCCAGACACGCAGGCTCGGGACGTCCCGCAGACGTAACGCGTTCCGTTTCAGGTCCTGTGGTGGGACAGCGTCCAGAGCATCACCCGTCCCCGGCCTCCCCCATGATCTCAGCTGCAGCCTCGGCGGCAGGGCCCCCGCTGGTGGCGTCGCCCTACCCCCAGTCGTACCTGCAGTACGGCCAGGTGATCCCGGCCATGCCCCCCCACTACCACGGACAGGTGAGCTTCTGTCCACGGACGCCTGGTTCGGGTTTGAAAGCAGGACTCTGACTCGCCACGCGTCTCCAGGCCGTTTATTCAATGCTGCAGGGGGGGCCGAGGATGCTGACATCTGGGGCCCCTCCTCAGCCGATGGGTCCTCCAGGCCCCCAGTACCCCGGGCCGGCCGAGGGCCAGCCGGGGCCCCAACAGGCCATGTACGGTAAGACGACGCCCAGCCAGGCCGCCGCCGTCCAGTGAAACCTAATGTTGGACTTTTATTTTGAAAGGTCAACTTTCTGGATGTTGTCGTTCGCCCTGCAGCGCAGTCGTTCTCTCATCACTCGGCCGCCATCCATCACCCTCAGCCCTCCAGCACCCCCACCGGGAGTCAACCCCCCCAGCACACTGCCCCCAGTCCGGGACACACTCAGGTGAGGGGGGCGGGGCTCTGGACCCCAGTGGTTACAACGATCCTCCCCTGGGGGGGGACTCCAGATCAGGAATGCTTCTGAGGGGCGGGGCATCTGGTGTTCTGATTTAAATATAAATTAATGTGAAGATGGTGTCAGGTAACCGGATCAGCTGATTGGTCCCCTGATGACATCATGACGTCTGCTGAACTCGTGTCCTCTTGCTCGAGTCAGACAGGTCCCCAGTCCATGTTCCACTCTGGAGGTTTGTCGGCCGCCACGCCCCCCAACTTGCCGACGGGCCACAGCTCCCCCCAGGCCTCCTACGCCATGCAGGGCTACGGCCTCCCCGCCCACCAGGCGCTGTCCCACGGCTTCCCGTCCATCAGCCAGCTCTCGCAGGTGAACCCGGTCCCCCGTCGCTCCGGGTCCCGTCTCGCTCTGCAGCCTCTCATGCGGCGTCTTCGTTCGCAGGCTCATGTCGCGGGAGGCATGTCGGGCCCCCACCACTCCGCTGGCCACGGCCTGCCGCCCGTCATGCTGCACTACGTCCCGCCCCAGCAGGGCAGCGGCTCCAACCCCCAGCAGGGGGCGCCGCAGCACTTCTACATCGGACACCCTCAAGGTAAGGTCTTGGTTCCCGGCGGCGTGCTGCTGTAGCTAGCGTCGTTAGCTCATGTGGGGGCTGAACCCGCTTTCCTGTTTCCAGCTGTTCAGGTCCAGGCCCACCCCGCCCAGCAGCTGTCCTTCCACCCGTCTGCTAACTGACGAGCGAGGAAGCCGAGCGCCAGCGTGGGACGGCCTCCACGCGGGCGGCGTGTTTTTACCCTCACGTTTTAGACCGAAGCTTTTAAGTGCAACGACAAACTCTTTTCACTCGTCGACGTGAAGCTGGGCTGAAGGCGGTGGAAACGGAGCTCGTCCCAGTTCAGGGCGTCCTTTTACAGACCAAACCAGTTCATTACTAATAAAACCACTGAAGTGAAGCTGCTGCCTCGGTTCCTTTGTAGCGGGAACGTAGCGCGAGACACGTCCAAGGCGCCGCGCGCGAGGCGTCCAGCGCGCCGCGCGCGAGACACGCCCGAGACACGCCCAACGCGCCGCGCTCGCAGCAGAGGACGCACGCCGCTCGGCCTCAAACGGTTTCGACACAATCAGCTGGAAGGAACGACTCGACTGGACCTCGTTACATTTTGTTTAGTTGATTTGTAGTCGCTTCAAAGTAGTTCTAGTTCAATAAATTGATTACAAACAACAGTAACTATGGCAACAATGCTTACTTTAAAAAAACTAATTCTCAGGATTTGTCAGTAAAGTTAAAACTCAAACGGAAGGATCGGATCCTGAACCGGAGTGAAACCGGGTTCTGGGGCTTCCTTCAGTGTCCCCCGTGTCGAACCTGCCGCCGCTAGCGTTAGCTCGAGGCTGGTGGAAGGCTACTTCCGTAAACAGTCCGAGCTCTCGTGAGGAGCCGGAGAACATGAATCATTTAACGAAGGCCTTTTCTCAAATCTGGATCTTCGGGTTCCGTCCTGAACGTTTCCGATGCTGCCGTTATAAATAAATGGTGTTAATTTAAAAAGTGTTCGGCCGAATGTAAAGTTTAAAAGCCGCTGGATGCCCGCATTCTACCGGAGGTCACGCAGTCCAGGTTCACACAGTGAGATGGTTCAGATGAATCCCAAAACGAGGGCGGAGCCTCTGAAGCGGCGCAGATCATTGGTTCTGTCGTCTCAGGAGGTCAGGGGTCAGTCCACGTTGACGTAGTTCCCAACGTAATCGTCTTCGTCATCCGTGTCGCCCGGCGATGAAGACTCTGCTGCAGCTTCAGACGGAAACCAGAATCGACTCGTTGGAACGGAATCCTCCGGATGTGAAACCGTTCGACTCACCGTCGGCGTGACTCCGGTCCACGTTCAGGTAGTCTCTGTCCTCTGGGGAGGCAAGGGGGGGGCATTAGGACCAGGGGGGAGCGGCCCCGGGACCCCAACGGGGGGGTCTGCGAGACGAGCGCTGATTGATTATTGATCACATCACCGATGCGACGCCTGCTGATGAGAAACGGCTCACCTTTCTGGTTCGGGACATTTTCATAATCGTGCCGAACGTCTGTGGATGAAATGAAACGGCTGATCGATTCTATTGATCCTTAAATCAGACCCTCCGTCTCAGAATGGTCTCCAGAAAGCAGATGATAAAAGTCACCTGAGCTGGGCGTCGATACTCTGCTCTGATTGGTCAGAGACGTTTCATCGTCGGGCAGAACGATTCTGTGGGGAAAGAGGAGACGATCGGATCAGAGACGAGGCGACGTCCCCTGATTGGTCCACGTGAGAGCGGAACCTACATGTATCCGGTGTCCCCGACGTCACTCTCACCGCGGACGGACTCGGGCCCTGCAAAGGAAACGCGTGTTCACCACAATGAGATCCGGCCCCCGGACGGGGACGAGGACGCCATGAGATCCGGCCCCCGGACGAGGACGAGGAGGCCATGAGATCCGGCCCCCGGACGAGGACGAGGACGCCATGAGATCCGGCCCCCGGACGAGGACGAGGACGCCATGAGGTCCGGCCCCCGGACGAGGACGAGGACGCCATGAGATCCGGCCCCCGGACGAGGACGAGGACGCCATGAGATCCGGCCCCCGGACGAGGACGAGGAGGCCATGAGATCCGGCCCCCCGGACGGGGACGCCGAGGTCCACGTTTGTGTTCAGAAGACGAGTCGACGGTCGGAATGATTCTTCGGCTGCTCTGCCGACGCAAACGTCTTACCGTCAGACGGATTCTCATAACTTGGATTACTTTCTGCAGGACAGAAGAAATCGGGTGTCAAATCGAGTCTTAAATGTGGGAGGCGGCAGAACGCCGGAGGAACACGAGTCACCGGTTTCCGTCGAGCTGAACGATCCGTGGCGCCGCCGAGGTCCAGGGTCATTTGAGGGTGAGCTGAAATAAAACAAAACGCCGACATGAGGCGAGGAAGACGAAGGTGGGAGCTGGAGCCGTGTTCAGAGACAGGAAGTTCAGAACCGCCGGGATTCATGACCTCGTTTCAGCAGGGAGGCAAAACCAGAACCAATCAGAGCGCGGGAACTAAACGACCCTGGGGGGGGGGGAAGCGATGAGGCTGGAACTCACTGAGGCGACAGCAGGGTGGAGGGGGGGTGGATGAAGCTGTGACCAATGGTGGGCTGGGCTGCAATTCAACGAATCAACGAAGGACGTAAGACGCCATCAAAAACAAGTCAAGACCATCACCAGAGCCACAATCAGGAACGTGATGATGTCACGATGATGTCATGAAGTAGTCGACGCCCCCCTGTTCCTCTCATGGATGGTTGAGCGAACATTTCTCGAGGTTCAGACTCACAGGGATGGACGACTCTGAATTCTGTGGATCTGCTTTGAAGAAACAAAAAGATTTGTAAAGATAATTTAATAATAATAAATAATCCCTTAAAACGGTTCCAGGAATGATTTTACTGTAAAACTTTAGAAACGCATTCGGACGGGACTTACTCGTCTGAATGCGTTTGTCTGATGGAGACTGGTGGGAGGAACAAACAAACAAACAAACAAAACAAGCCGCCGATCAGCTGCTAGGCCAAAGAAAGTGTCGTCATCATCATCATCATCATCATCATCATCATCACCCCTCCCAGCTGACCCTTGGTCCTGCAGCGCAGACAGACGACAGCCAGGATCACCATGGAAACGAAGACGGAGGCCGCGGTGAGCAGGAGGAGCCAGCTGACGGCCATGTCTCACCTGAGGAGAGGAGAGGAGAGGAGGTCTCACCCGAGGAGGGCAGGGGAGGAGAGGAGGAGAGGAGAGGAGAGGAGGTCTCACCCGAGGAGGGCAGGGGAGGAGAGGAGGAGAGGAGAGGAGAGGAGGTCTCACCTGAGGAGGGGAGGAGAGGAGGAGAGGAGAGGAGAGGAGGTCTCACCTGAGGAGAGGAGGAGAGAAGGTCTCACCCGAGGAGGGCAGGGGAGGAGAGGAGGAGAGGAGGAGAGAGGAGGTCTCACCCGAGGGGGGCAGGGGAGGAGAGGAGGAGAGGAGGAGAGGAGAGGAGAGGAGGTCTCACCTGAGGAGAGGAGGTCTCACCCGAGGGGGGCAGGGAGGAGAGGAGGAGAGGAGGAGAGGAGGAGAGGAGAGGAGGTCTCACCCGAGGAGGGCCGAACCCAAACGAGCTTTGAGGGGTTTTCTTTCTCAAACTGGTCTCCATCTTAATCCGTTTCGTGACGTGATGTCATCACAGGTGGGTAGTTAGAGTTCAACGAATACAACCACAAAATGGGGGATAATAAAAACAAGAATGTTTGCCCTACTTTCCTGAAGGTCTGGTGTCGGAACGCGACCAGAAGCAACCGAAGAGACGCGTCACGCAGGAAGTGCTGCGAGCGCTTCAACCCGCCGGCTCTGGAAACCGAGCCGATACGTCGACTGATTTAAGAATGGATCGGCGGTCAGACCAGATCAAAAGCATGGCCGTGTTTGATTGGAGGCGGCCGGCCATAGGAATGCGTCTCAGACGGTGGATCAGAGGAACCGAGACAGGAAACGCTCGATGGATTAAATCAAGAAGGTTGAACCGGGTCGGCGCCGCGCCCGTCCTCGCCTCGCCACGTCTTTGCCTCCACGGCGTCGGTTTGTCTGTGTGTATATATATACGTATATATATATATGTATATAATGTATAATGCTGATGGTCTGTTCAGGTATTATCTAGAAGTGGGCTTCGGAATGTTTGACACGCTTTTCGTAGTTTCTGACAGGAAACAGGAAACAGGAAAACGTCGCGTCGGGTTCTTCTGACAGCCAACGTCCCTTCGGTCGCCCGCTGTGGAGCGCGAGGGCTTTGGGGACGAGGTCGACACGCGGCGACCCCTTCGCTTTGTCCAGGTGCATGCTGGGAACATTCTGAGCTTCCTCCATCAGGTCAGGAAATCTAACGTGAACTCACCTGAAGAGAAGCGACGTGGCGGGAAAGGCGGTTGCCTGGCGACGAGCTCGAGGGTCAGGTGTCTGGTCCACGTGAGGCGGCGTCCATCACCAAACGCCCGCCATGTCTGAAGACCGTCTCGTGTCTCGTGCCTCGTGTCCCCCTTCCTGCCTGGTGATCTGATCTGGGGTCTGCCCCTTCAGCGTACGAGCTCGGTCTCTCCTCCCTCCCCGTTTGTCTTCGCTACCCAATCACCTTCCAAGGCGAGACGCTGGGGTTCACTCCGCCTCGAATCCTCAGAGCTTCTGTTGACTCGACACTAAAGAGTCGGGTCGCGTCTGTCCACAGAACTGGTCCGATCACATGATCGATAATCAAAGCCTGAGTAAAGGTCCCAGCGTGAGGTTGATCAACCTGTCCCCCTGTCCCCCTGTCCCCCTGTCCTCCTCGCTGCAGCCGGAGAGAGGAGGCCCAGAAACAGTTTCACGCAAACACCTCCAACCAATCAGGAGACGGAACACCTCAGAGCGTCGCCGGCTGACGAGAACCTTTCAACCGTCTCGACATCCTCCCACCGACAAACAGGAAACCACACGAGGCGAGGAAGCCTCCCCTCCTCTTCACTCCCTCTGAGCGATGAAAGCGAGGTGGGGGGGTGGAGCCTATTCCCATCCATCTGAGCCACTTCGCCTTTGATCCGTTTGAAGTTTTTCTCCCGACCTGCCAACGTGTTTTGGCACCAGAGTACACAGATTGGACTCGTCTCCAGTCCTGAAGTCCACCCGCTGAGAATCAACAGAAGAAGAAGAGTTTAACCAATCGCTGCGCTGGGTTCAAAGGATGCCGATTCAACAGAAAAGTGTGTCGCTCGCTCCTCTTCATCAGTTTGACGATCAAAACAATTCAGAAAATAAATAAACATAATATTCTCGCATTAATTGATATTTTGGATGAAAGTAAACTTGAGCTCTTGCTGAGAGGATCTGTCGAGTTTATGTTTACTGAACATTCTCAAAATATAGTTTTGCAACTATATTTTAATGTATAATTTTATTTTCAAGTTCCTATTTTATTGTCTGTATTGATTTGCTGTTTTTATTTTATGTATACATGTAGAGCGACTTATTATACTGTGTTATTATTATCATATTTATATTTATATATGCAACATTTCCACATCAGGGTTTTTGACAGCAGTAACTGTTTTGGCGTAAAAGCGTCTCCGCAAACTTCTTCGGTAATCGTTGTTTCACACGGACGGAATTTAATGAGACACCGGTCAAGCAGCGCGCGGAAACGAAACCGCTATGGCCGAGCGGGTGAGTGGGGATGGATTTGTTGCGTCATCGATTCAAAACAACGAAACTTCCGATCTTAACAAAACGTTTGAAGTTCAGGGCTGTTTCAGTAAAACTGAACGCGAAGGGTTTGAGCAGGAACAATAAAATAAAACGTCACCGTCATCGACTAACCGGACGTTCGAATCCCTGGCTAGCTGTTAGCATCGGTCTGTTAGCTTCTGTTAAAGGAGCCGCAGTGCTTCAGAATAAAAGCCTGGGGTGACGTCAGAGACAACCGTTGCTCGTTTTCACGTCGCTTCCGATTTATTAACAAACGATTACCGATTTAACCGCCAAACGGAAGTTCTGGCACTTTCGTACTGTGACGTGACCGTAAACAAAACGGCCATTTAAAGGTAGCCAATAATGCTTAGCTAAAGCTAATCTCAACTTCCGCTCTCAACAGTTAAAATAACGTTAAACTGAATGTGAATCTAAACTCTATTAAATATAAATAAATCACTAATGCGATATATTTAGCGCCTTATGGGGGCCTGTTGCTTTTGGTTGTTGTTTTTGACCTTAATTTAATTAAATTGAGATGAGTTTCAGATTTATATATTTAGTTCATTAGATTCATAAATCGACATGGAGGGGGGGGGGGGGGGGGGGCTGAATGTGACGTCACCGTCTGCTCCCCAGGTGCCTGACAGTGAGGAACCGCCCATAAAGGCACCGCCCAAACGCCGACGCATCCTCGACCCCTCGGCCGTCGTCCCGGTGCCCGTCTACTCCAACAAGGTGCGTCTGCGGCGCCGGCCCCAGAACACGCCGCTTCTCTCCGTCAGCGTTTGATCTCCGCGGAACGTTCGTGGTTGTTTCAGGTCAGCAGCAGCCTGAAGCTGAAGCCCCGGGCGGGGGCGTTCCAGGGGAAGTACGCCGCAGGTAGAACCCGAGGAGAACCCGAGGAGGACCCGAGGAGAACGCCTCAGGTGCGCCTGGGTCTTTATTAACCCTTTGTCTTTGAACAGGTGCTGGGCGTTTGTGGTGGCAGTTTTCACCGGCTGCGGCCGTCGTCGTCGGAGACGGCGAGGAGGAGGAGGACGCGTGAGTCATCAGAGACGCCCCCTAAAGTCACATCCTGGAACACCAAGGGGTTAAATGGCTTTCTCATTCTCATCAGGGACGTCGCTCGCTGTCCGTCTCCCCCGCCCCCCAGAGTCCGGCCAGGAAACACTCCAGGAAGGTGAAGAAGACCATCAGGTCGGTCCGGGCTCTTCATCCTGCCGCCGGCGCCGGCGCCTCTTTCTCTTGAACCTGAAACAAGCTTCTTCCTCAGTGAGGTCAATAAAAAGCTCCGGGCGCTCGGCTCCCTTCTGTCGCCGGAACGCCAGCACGGGACCGGACCCCGCCCACTTCTGCCCTGTACAGATGATGATGATGCCCCTCCCCCTCGCAATCAGGCCTCTCCATACGGCTCTCCGGTCCGACAGATCCCGCTGAAGATCCGCTGCCGGACGGATATCCACAGGATTCCGGTGCTGTCGGTGCGTTGCTCCAAACTCCTCCCAGAACGTCCGGCTCGCCGCGGCGCCGTCGCCGCCTTCATCCCACACAGCTTTGTGTTTGTAGTCGGCGCCTCTGCGGGACGTGGTGTCCCAGCTGTCGGTCATCCTCGCCGTTCCTCCTCCCCGCCTCCTGCTGTTGAGGGACGACGTCGAGCTTCCGACCGCCTCGACCATCGGCGAGCTCGGCATCGGCATCGCCGACATCCTGGGTGAGTCGCAGGCCCAGCGGTGGGTCCGGTGGGTCCGGTGGATGCGGTGGGTCCGGTGGGTCCGGTGGGACCGGTGGATGCGGTGGGTCCGGTGGGACCGGTGGATCCGGTGGATGCGGTGGGTCCGGTGGGTCCGGTGGGACCGGTGGGTCCGGTGGGACCGGTGGATCCGGTGGGACCGATCCGCTGCTCCTCATTGCTGATAACTCACCCGGTAGCGTAACGGCAGAGCTCAGGTCTCACGTGGGACTTCTTTTCTGGAGCAGACTGTGTCGTCATGGCGACGGAGGATAAAGCCGGCGGCGGCAGCATCTCCATAAGGCTGCAGGGCAAAGCCCGAGACTCTTCCCTGGAGTTCTCTGTGCTCAGGGTTCGTAGCTCCGCCTCCTTCTCCGCCGTGCTGCGTTTGTGTTGGCAGCCCGTGATGTCATCACCCCCCCCCCCCCGTGTGTTTCAGGATGCGCCCCTGGGCTCCGTCTTCGCCCATTATCTGTCCCGCATGTCTGCCGGCACCGGAGAAGTGGCCCGCTTCTATTTCGAGGGATCCAAACTGACGCCCGGTCAGACGCCGGCTCAGCTGGACATGGAGGACGGAGACATCATCGAAGTCTGGATCTAAGCCGCCGGGTTGTCCCGACGGGCGTTAGAAGGCTGGCGGCCGGTGCTTCATATTTTTATGCACTTTTCTAAATGTGTTTATACCTTAAATTAACTGACTGTAGCTTTTTGATGTAATATTTTAATTGAAGCATTATTATTATTATTATTATTATTATTCTACCAGTTCTGACAGCCGAATAAAGATTCAATAACATCTCAGGACATTTAAATAAATTAAAATAAAAACTTTATTGAGACCGTCACTGCTTCTTCTTGCTCTGTCGGGGAGGAGCGCTCCGAGTCCCGCTTCCCGCAGACTCCCGTCACGTGACCTGCTCGTACGTCACGTGAGGGTGTCGTATTTCATCATGGCGGCGCCGCTCGGTATCGACCTGAGAGGAGGGCTGGAGTGAAGACGTTCGAGCTTCGCGGGAGGACTTTGGACCGTTAAGCGTCAGAATGGGCTCCGGACGGCGTTAAGAACCGAGTGCGGGTCGAACGAAGCGTCCGACCGGCGGCGGGAAGGAGGAAGAGGCGCCCACCCGACTCATCCTCCAGGTAAACAACGACAAGCTAGCGGCTAGCTTTAGCTGCGACCGGCGACGTTTTCTCTCAAAGGCTCGGTGAACCGGAAGGATCGTTAGTTGGGCTTTTGGATAACATGACGTCACTCCCAAAACAAGAAGACGACTTTTGTCTTGACGTCAGCGATAAATACTCCTGCGGTCACGTGACCGCTGCTGCTCCTTTCTCTTCCCTCTCGAGATCCGGATCTTGTGCTGAATCGGTTTCACCGAATCCCGTTCCCGTCCGGGCTCCGCGGTTTACCGGTGAGCTGATTGAGACTTTGTGTAAAGGATTGTAAATGTTTGCAGCATGAAATCCGACCAATCAGAGCGATTGTTCGTGTATTGATTAGCTGACGGAGGGGACTCTGTCCGGCTCTGATCAATCGATCAATCAGTTTGCTCTTCGACTGAGATGTTTGTGATGTCATCAGTGAATATTTGCGTTTGTGTTTAAAATGGTTTAAAGGGAATTCTAACCGCCGCTGCTCGTCTCCCCCCCCCAGTGGCGGTCATGTTCTCGGGCGAGCCCACATCCGAATCGGCGCCGTTCCTCTCCGATGAGAGCGAGGCGGAGGAGCACGCCGGCGTGGTGGCCAATCAGCAGCCGGAGGAGGAGGAGCCTGGCAGCGGCGTGTCCAGAGTGCGAGCAGCGGCGACCGTCGCCATCCTGTGTTACGTCAACCTGCTCAACTACATGGACAGGTTCACCGTGGCAGGTACCGTCGGCCAATCACAGCCCGGCCATCGGCCAATCACAGCCTGGCACGCTGATCACATGTTCTCCAGACAGGAAACGGAAGGAATCAGAAGAACGGTGTCGTCGTTTAGAAGAGAGGAAAGAATTCAGATTTAATGATCTTTCAGTGATCCTAATTGATCCCTGGGTGCCCCCCCCCCCCCCCCCACGAGCTGTTTCATCACTAATTATTTGTCCTATCAGTAATTGATTGCAGCCTTTCAGGTCCACGGGGGCGTCGACTGTCCAGCGCTGGTCTTTTGATCTCTCTTTAACAGCTGCGTTCTGTTCCACTGCCCCCCCCCCCCCGCCCCCCAGGTGTTCTCCCACGAATACAGGATTACTTTGGCATCAACGATGGGAAGTCCGGCTTACTGCAAACGGGTAAGAAGATCCGCTCCGAGCGGCGTGGGAACGTCTCGTCCGTCTTCGTGTTTTTTGTCACACCGTAGCAGAGATCAAAGATGTCGATGTTTTATTTCTTTCGCCGTAGTTTGGTTTCGGTTTTGTGCGTTTAGAGCGTTCAGGAATGTAAACGTGAGTTTGGGCCGTCTTACCTGTCGCTGCTGTGATTGGCCAGCCGTCATGTCTTTCAGATTTTAGTTTCATCAATGTTCTTTTGGTTTCCCTCCAGTGTTCATCTGCAGCTACATGTTCCTGGCGCCGGTCTTTGGTTACCTGGGCGACAGGTACAACAGGAAGTTCATCATGAGCGCTGGCATCTTGTTCTGGGCTATGGTCACTCTGGGCAGCTCCTTCACGCCGCAAGGAGTGAGTCCCGCCGCCGTCGTTGCGTCGCCGTGGACGCCGTCGTTGCGTCGCCGTGGACGCCGTCGTTGCGTCGCCGTGGACGCCGCCCTGGTTTTAACGCTTGACCATCGACTCCTCTTGCCCTGAAGCATTTCTGGCTGCTGCTGTTGACTCGAGGCCTGGTTGGCGTGGGAGAAGCGAGTTACTCCACCATCGCTCCCACCGTCATCGCCGATCTCTACGTCAAGGAAAAGAGGACCAACATGCTCTCCATCTTTTATTTCGCTATTCCTGTGGGCAGGTGGGTTTCCTGTTTCTGTAGCTCCAACCAGCAGCTGGTGGCTGAAGCTAGGCTGTTAGCTCCTAGCCGCCGGCTAAGCTGTTAGCTCCTAGCCGCCGGCTGTGCTCGCTGCTGGCTAACCGTCCCGTGCTAGCTACGTAGCGGCCCAGCGAGCAGGATGAGGCGAACACTTCCTGTGGTTCTGTTCCCAGTGGTCTCGGCTACATCGTGGGCTCCCAGGTGGAGACGGCGACCGGGGACTGGCACTGGGCTCTGCGGGTGAGTGTCCCGCTTTGGCCGACGGACGTCGGGGGTGTGGACGGCGTCTCGCTGGTTAACGTCTGTCCTCAGGTGACTCCGGGGTTCGGACTCCTCGCTGTGGCGCTGCTGCTCTTGGTGGTCAAGGAGCCGAAAAGAGGCACCGTTGAGGCCCGCCCAGGACACCACCTGCGCCGGACCAGCTGGCTGACGGACCTGCGGGCTCTGAGCCAGAAGTAGGTCCCGCCTTCGTGGCGTGACTCGTCACTTAATACCGATCCGGTTTAAATGGCGCCGTGACCCGCTTCCTCCGCAGCCACAGCTTCGTGCTGTCGACCTTCGGCTTCACGGCGGTGGCGTTCGTCACCGGCTCTCTGGCTCTCTGGGCGCCAACGTTCCTCTCCAGGGCGGCGGTCTTCGCCGGCGTGAAGGGCCCCTGCGACGAGGGGAACACGTCCGAGGGGAACTGCGCCGCCTCGGAGAGGTAGCGTCCGCGTTCAACTCGCCGGCCTCCCAGAATCGGGATTCACACGAGACGACGCCCCTCGCGCCGTTTCTCCTGTGACAGCCTGGTGTTCGGGGTCATCACCTGCATCACAGGTGTGTTGGGCGTGGCCAGTGGCGTGCTGATCAGTCGGAAGCTGAGGACGAGGACGCCCAGGGCCGACCCGCTGGTCTGCGCCGCCGGGCTGCTGCTCTCGGCGCCGTTCCTCTACCTGGCCGTGGTGTTCGCTCAGACCAGCACGGCCGCCACATACGTGAGTCTTCCTCGCCGTTCGGGGCGACCGCTGTCATCGGAACGCCTCTGACGTGTTCCCCCCTCCCCACGCAGGTCTTCATCTTCCTCGGGGAGACGTTCCTGTCCATGAACTGGGCCATCGTGGCGGACATTCTGCTGGTGAGGACCGCCTCTGCTCGTGCTCGGCGAGCTTCGGCGGCGTTCCGTAAGGCCTAAACGCTCACGTCTCCATCCGTCTGTCAGTACGTGGTCGTTCCCACCCGCCGCGCCACCGCCGAGGCGCTGCAGATCGTCATCTCGCATCTCCTGGGAGACGCAGGAAGTCCGTACCTGATCGGAGTGGTACGTACGGATAGGGGCTAATGCTAGCAGCTAATGCTAGCAGCAGAACAGACTGGGGTCCGCGGGGCGTGTGGACACTTCCTGGTTGCGCTGACCACGATGCCGTTTCGTTGGCGACCTTCTCTCCTCTTCTCCTCTTCCTCAGCTCTCCGACTCCCTGAGGAAGAGGGAGTCCTTCCTCTGGCGGTTCCGCTCCCTCCAGTTCTCCCTGCTGCTCTGTGCCTTTGTGTCCGTGGTGGGCGGAGCCTTCTTTCTCGCCACCTCCGTTTACATCGAGAGAGACCGCCACCGGGCGGAGAACTGCGTCACGGCAGGTGAGACGACCTGAACTGTGATGAAGACGACATTTCCTCCCATAAACGTTCTCACAAGCAGAGTCAGTCGTTCTTCTGCTTTCTGTCGACAGACGAGCCGATCGTTGTGCCAAAAAGTGGGCGGTCCACTAGTGTCTCGGTGTCCAGCGTCCTGATCTGAGGCCGGTCCCCTGCCCGAGGTCCAAACACACCTGTGGGACAGTAAACAGACTTCTGGGGCAGGTCTTTGTCGGACGTTTCCAGACGACGGAAGCTGCTCCGTAGGTCCGTCGTCGTTCTACCTTCAGTGGGACTGATCTGGAACCAGCCTCCCAAACCGGGTCGTAAACGGGCTCCTGCTGGTTTTACTGGTTTCAAAAGTCCCAAACTTGTTTTAGTGAATACAAGAACAAGAAAACAAGGATTTTAGATGAACGCTCATCGGTTCCTCCGATTATTTTACCTTTCTAGTGAATAAACAGGAAAACCTGTTGGTTTGTTCGTGAATAATCTGAAGCGCTATTGATCCATCAGAGCTGAGTATTGATGACATCGTTTCAGTAATAAAGGAACCGAGTGTGAGTCGAGCAAAGCGTTTCCAAACATACATTTTATTATCGATCAGAAAACGGAAAAAGACCGTCGGCGGTAAAGCGGAGGCAGCTTAGCTGGATGCTAACAGATGCTACCTCTGCTGTATGGAGACAAACAGATGTTTATTTTCCTCTCATTGCATTGTGGGTAAAACGTGTCCAACATGGATGGTCTGTGGCGATGCTGCTCTGTTACTTTCATCCAGTTCGTATGTGATGGACGTTCAGGACGTGCAGGAAGCTGCAAACGCCGCGGCTAACGTCGAAGCCGGTTTCGTCCCGGCAGCCGTCACTTCTTCTTGTTCTCTTTGCAGGCGACCACGTATCTCTGAGCCACGTTGAGCGGCGGCGAGTAGCCGTCGGCGTACGACGTGTCCTCGAACAGGACCGAGTAGTCGTCCTGAGGCTGCGGACAAACGCCTCGTTAGCGGGACACCGGGAGAACCAATCAAACGTCAGCGTGTGGCGCCGCCGTCGGCCTCACCCTGTGTGGGGGGGTGTGGATGAGGGCCCGGTAGAAGCAGGTGGTCTGGGGGTAGAGGGCCAGCACCAGCTGGTCCTTGCTGAACAGGGCCTCTGGGTCGGTCTCCGGGTTGGCCTTCCACTGAGGCAGGGGGATGATCCGCCGCCGGCTCAGGGTGTGTCGCCTGGCGGGGAGCAAAGACTTAGACCGGAGACCAGATCCTGGACCCGAGAGGAGCCCGGATCCTGGACCCGTCCACATGTTAAAACCATTACAGAAAGGATTCGGCCTTTTACAGGAGAAGGTCAAACGGATGAGGTTTAATTATATTTATATATTATAAATATAAAATCTATCCATCCATCCATTTTCTTCCGCTTATCCGGGGCCGGGTCGCGGGGGCAGCAGCCTAAGCAGGGAAACCCAGACTTCCGTCTCCCCGGCCACTTCCTCTAGCTCTTCCGGGGGGATCCCGAGGCGTTCCCAGGCCAGCCGAGAGACAGTCTCTCCAGCGTGTCCTGGGTCTTCCCCGTGGTCTCCTCCCGGTGGGACGTGCCCTAAATATAACTTGGACGACCTCGTCGGGCCGGATTGACAAGCCCAGAGGGCCGAATGCGGCCCGCGGGCCGTAGTCTGCCTGCCGGCGACCAACGCTCACTCTTTGCCTTCTTCGTCGATGTCGTCCACTTCGTACCTGGAGGGAGAAGAAGGGTCAGATCTGTGATGTCACATCCTGCCGCCGTCGGGACCGCGCCCCAGCGACTCACTTGTTGGTGGCGTGGTTGTAGCTGACCACCTCCGCCAGGATCCACTGCTCGTCTCCGTCCACGGCCTTCACCCTCGCCGCCACCTTGTCGCCCTGCTTGGCCACGTAGTCGCTGCTGGCTGGGGTCGCCCCGCAGAGAGGAGGGGGGCTGCCGGGGGGGTCAACGGTGTTAGGGGTGTTTCTGTAGCAGCGGTTAGTTAGCTTTCACTCGGCGCGTTCTGCTAAACCTCTCTCCGGGTTTGCCGATCCACAGAGGGAGCGTCATGGCCGACTGCTGGAGGAGCGTCATCAGGACGCCTCGCCTCATCGTCTTCCTGGGCGGGTCGCTGTCACTGTAAACGCCCGCCATCTTAGCAGCTGTGGAGGATATTGGTCATGTTTTAAACTGTTCGGTTCTGGTTCTCCCCCCCCCCCCCCCCCCGTCAAACCCTCACCTATCCTCCTCTCCTCCAACAAAGACTTGATCTCAGCTATTTTATCCAGAGCGTGACGCAGAATGCTGCGAGAGGCCATAAAGAAGAAAATAAATCAGGGATATTCAGGTCGTTGCTCCCAAAATCCGAAACAGGCGGGTTCGATTTTCACCTGAAACATCCGGGAGTTAAAGCTAAAAGCTACGGACGCCTGTTTCAGAATGAAGTGAAGTGCAGAACATCGTGAAATCTGAGTATTTGAGTGAACGTGTTCCTACTGGGTCACGGCTGGAGCCGAGCCGACGGGGCGACCCACCTGCACTCGGCCTCGGCGTCTGCCTTGGCGGTGGTGTACAGCCCCCTCAGCTTGTTGCGGTAGTACGGAGACGCTGCAGGGGAACGATGAACAATGAGAACACGAGCAAATCCTCAGCGCCTGTACAGAGTCACCATGGCGACGGACTTTTGTTCTCCGTCTGCATCCGCTCGTGTGTTTTCTGGATGTTGAGGAGATTGTGTTCGCTGCGGGACCGCTCCTCCTGTCAGGACAGACATGAGTGAGAACATCTGTCCAGGTGCATTGCACCCCTGGGGGGGGACTAGTTTACCTGCGTTTGCTTGATGAGCTGGTGAAGCTCTGTGAGCAGCTCTGCGATCTTAGTATCAGCCGACATGTGTCCACCTTCAGGGTCCAAATGAAGTCCAGTCAGGGGACAGAAAAAAAAACAGACCGGTGAAGTTAAGAGCTGATCAAACTGTTTAAAACTTTTAATACTGGATTTAATTGTACATTGCATGAGCGCCGAATTACAAAGTGGATCCCATCAGATTGTCTAAAGTATTTTGAGCTTCATTTGGCCGGTGAATCTCACTATTTGACTGAATTGGTGCTTTTTCACATGGATTCCGGTTTAGCCTCCGTTTACGGTCGGGTGGCTTGAAACACGATATTCTGGCTTCGGGGGGAGGAAGCAGCCCAGTGTTTGCTTGTTTCAGACGGGCTGGCGGCTAAAGTGCTAATTTATTCACTGAAACTGGTTAGCATTGTTAACGTTCAGGCTAGCAGAGCCGCTCATACTTGGTTCGTGTCTTTCACTGGATTTAGCTAGATTGCTAGCTAAACGGCGAATTTTGTCATCGAGGAGTCAAATTAATAGCGTTAAACATTTAAACTGAAGCGACTGACCATGAGAGATATATGTTATATTTCGTGACATCACTTACCGAGTTCGTCTTTCTTACATATTCACAAATTAATCGCGAACTACGCGGCTACGCTTCTTCGCCTTCTTCTTCTTTGTTTTGAGGAGTCAGCGCGCCACTTCTTCACACCGCCCCCGTCTGGACAGAGTGAGCAACAGCAGGTGGAGCGGACAGGCGCTGCTGCTGCAGAGTGCGTCCATCAGGTCACGTGTTCCTCTTAGGTCGTGGATCCCTGAGGAAGCCTCTTTCCAGTCCTCTTTAAAGTCCACTTTAAATCATTTTGTGCATTCAGATAAACAATAACAACATGCGCCGTGGTATTCAGACCACGATCAGCACCTGATCCTTTTTCTGTAGTTTCTATCAAACAGGCATCGGGTTATATTTAGTAGGGGATTAACCCACAAACAGCTAACCCCACGACTAGTTCTACTATTACTACCACTAGTTCACTGATACACAGAAGCAATTTTAACCCATGAATCTGAAGTACAGTATACTGCTTTTCATACCGACGGGATTAGTTTTCAGACATAATTTTTTAACAGGAATGTCCTTTTTTAATTATTAATTCCTTACCCATATCAGGTACGGATTATTCGTTTTTTATTTTTAATTCTGAAGATTTGTTTTCAGGACTTTTAAATAGTAAATTTGTTAAAGTTGAGTTTGCGAATAAATGTGCAGTTTAATCAGAGTTTTTATTCCAAGACAATGAGATACGGGAAACAAGCAAATGAAAACATGTGATTGGTGGAGCTGGTTGAAGGCGGGCCGCTGCCTTTGAGAGCGGGTTCAGGGTGAATTACCCACAGTGTTTCAGGGAGGATGAGGAGGATTAGAACAGATTATCGTTTGTTACTGCAGTACAAGACCAACCAGAGGCTCCTCACATAACTCAAAGAAAAAGAGCCAAACTAGATGTTCTGGGACAGAGACACTGGGCATCCTGGATCCAGTTGCTTGAGTAGAATTGGTCCTTACTGGTCTGGGGAACCGAACCCAGTGTGAATGGATGGATTCCAGGCGTACGGGGCAGGAAAGGCAGGAGGAGTCTTTGACCCCCAGACCTTCTTCAGACAGCCTCAGACCATCGTGAGGGTCCTCTGCTGGGTGAGTCTGACCATGCATTGATAACCCCCCCCCCCCCTCCCCCGGGGTCATTTATGTGCAAACATGCTAGCTGGCTACGCTAATCACCGATGTGTTTTCACCGTGGTTTATCGGTGGGTTTCTGTAGTTTGTTGACGGACGCTTAGTTTCTGGTTACTTTAGTCTGAGGCTGGTGCTAGCTAGCTAGCTAGCTCGTCCCAGTTTGCTTCATCTCCTGCTGTTTTAATTTCTTGTTCTTGTTCTGGTGGAGTTATTCTGATTGTTTTTATTTCGTGTCTGTTAGCTCTGATTTGTGTGTGTGTGTGTGTGTGTGTGTGTGTGTGTGTGTGTGTGTGTGCGCGTGTGTGTGTGTGTGTCATGAGACTGGCCTTAACATTCCTGAGCTTCAACACAAGACTTCTCCACCAACAGCTGACTGTTCTCAGCTCTGCCCTGATTGGACAATTCACTATTTATCATTTAAACAAAGCTTCTTTTGTCTGACTCAAACTTGTTAAGTTTGTTAGAACCTTCACGAAGGTTCCAATGTTCTGTTTGGAAGCCTCAATCTTAGCATCTAGCTTCTCCCACTGTGGATCTATGCGTCTGTTAGCATGAGCTAGCTCCTGTTTGTTCGCAGCTCTTCTCCATCGTGATCCTCGGCTGCGTCGCCAACGAGGGTTATACTAACCGCCCGGAAGACTTCCAGGAGTTCTGCATCTTCAACCGCAACCAGAACGCCTGTAGCTACGCCATCTCCATGGGAACGCTTTGTTTCCTGTGCAGCACCGCCTTCCTGGCGCTGGACGTTTACTTTCCCCAGATCAGCGGTGTGAAGGACAGAAAGAAGGCCGTCATGGCTGACATCGGGGTCTCAGGTGAGACTCCACCTCCTGCTTGCGTCATCGTTACTCGTCTAGTTGTTTACACCGTGTGACTTGTGGTTTCTGCAGCTCTCTGGTCTCTGGTCTGGTTTGTGGGCTTCTGTTTTCTGGCCAATCAGTGGCAGGTCTCTCAAATAGAAGACATCCCCCTGAATGAAGGAGCCGCCGCCGCCAGAGCTTCCATCATCTTCTCCTTCTTCTCTGTCTTCACCTGGGTGAGTACCTGAGCCTGCTCACCTGACACCCTCCATCCTGTCTCCATTACTGCACCTTCCACGGAGGTGCAGTAACGCCTCCCCCCGGGAGATGGCGCTGTTTCCCTATGAATGCATCACAGAGTGCAGCAGGTCAGCCTGTGAAGGTGATTGGATAGGAACACCTGAAAGCCCTCAGAGTGCATACACCTGTCCAGGTTAATTTGATTCTCATTCTGCTGACACAGATTAAACGTGTTTGTTTGTGTGTTGTTGTGTGTTGTTGTCGTCTGTGTGATACGTTGTGTGTAAAGGGAGGCCTCACTCTTCTGTCGCTGGAGCGTCTGAAGAGAGTCTCGTTTGAAGAAGAGTACGACAAACTGTTCAGCCCTGCGGTCGCCCGAGAGACAGAAACACCCTAACACGCCTCTCTCCTTCAGCCAATCACAGACGAGGCTTCCTCCGCTTCCTGTTTTCCAGCTCATTCTGATTGGTTGCTTTAAGTGCCCAAAGTGCCTTACTGTTACCATGGTGACATTGACCCTTTTCTTCCTCAGATGTGCTGGAGATAGTTTAGGAACTTTCTGTAATGCTATTTTGTGTTATTCTTATTCCTATTATTCTTATTGTAATGTCATGGTGTGTCATTTCGTTTTATATTTTTATTAATGAGTGATATGTAATGAAATGTGAACTGAAAATTAAAGTTTTAAATATTAATGGACACTACTGCCCCCTGCTGACAACCAGTCAGATCTGTGATAGCTGACATTAGCTCATACTAATTATGATAGTTGATATTTGCTGTCATTAGCTTGCGTTACAGGCATCATAGCTACATAAACTTGTTATTGTAGCGAGAACAGTTATCTTTGTTAACTGATGTTGTTTAAATTAGCAGTGGGGGTGACAGCAAACACTATAAAGTTCTTTATTTGATTGTTCTTTGTATCTTCAGGCTGTCCAATGTCTACTGGCTGTCTACACATTTAAATTGGGAGCTGATTCTGTCACGTTCAGCGGTGAATACATTGACCCCAATCAGCAGGAAGCTCTGGAGGAAGCCCCGCCCACCGAGGCTTAAACAGGTGGGACGTCAGAGTGAAAGATGGTGGACCGTAGTTCATTCAAGGTCCTCTTATCCCAGGACACAGCTAAGCAGAGAGACATCCGTTTAAAGTGAGTCTTCTAAAGTCTTATACCCTGAAGGTCCAATACAAGCTGGTATCCATCAGCAGCCAATCACATTCTGAAGGACAAGCCAATCAGGTGGGCCCTCTGAAGATTGGATCACAAGCAGCGGGACTTAAATTTAGGGGGCGAAGACATTTCATCCGAGACGCTTGTCCTGTTGTAACTGACGGGAAGGTCCAGTTGGTTCTGATCCAGCCTTCGATGATTGGCACTTCCTGGATCAATATTTAAAACTTTAATTTTCACTTCCTGGATCATCGAGGATCGACACGAGCTGAAACAGGTGGACTTTATTAAAAACCAACCATGTCAGTAGCTTTGTTAGCAATGTGCATTAAAATTCAGTTAGGCAACATTGTACTCAAACTAGTTCTTTAGCTAACTAAGCTAAGCTAATTAATTGCAATAATACCTTCTAGCTAACAATTAGAATAGAGCTAATTCACCACGCTAAATTCCAAAGTTCTGTTTGGCTGAATCGGTCATAGGCCAATATTTATTTATCACCTCTTTACGCTAGAGCTAACAGCAATAAATGCATACTTGGACAGACATGTTTGATGGCCTGATGTAATTATGTAAATAAGTGAGAGCTCCCTCATCGGAGCTGGAGTGCCTCCTGCTGGTCGGAGGGGAAACTCCATGTTATTGATTTTCTGATCAAATATTCTAAAGACAACCACAACCCCTTTTCATTGCCAGCCGTACTCAGGACCCATACTGGTGCCTAGTACTGAGTACCAGCCTTTTCAAAAAGAATGTTTCTCTAATTTGATAGCATTAGCATATGGCTAATGCTGACAAGACATCTTGTTGAAAATGTATACTGGTAGGATATATAGAAATCAACGAATGCCTACACGCTAACATTATAAAACAACTCATGCTAGAAGGTTGAAATTAGAAATAATATATCATGCTAGCATTCCAGCTTGTTAAAAATAATTGCTCATAATCATGGCAGAATTAGAAAATAGTTCATGCTAACATGGTAGTCATGGGAAAACTTTGAGTGTTAACATGATAACATTGGAACAATTAACATTTTAAGTTTAGCAGAAAACTATTGTTAAAATGGTTTGAATATTACATTTTCTTCCTAAACCTCTAAATGATCTCGTCAGTTGTGAGATATTCTGTTTTTTCTTTAACACATCTAATATATTAAACTAAAGGTTGAGTTCAACCAAACCTTACTGATGGGTTAAGACTAAAACGGCATTAATATCGGTGTGTGTGTGTGTGTGTGTGTGTGCGTGTGCGTGTGTGTGCGTGCGTGCGCGTGTGTGTGCGTGCGTGCGTGTGTGTTAAAGTGATCCAGCTCAGACACTCAGAAACATTTCATGTTTTAATCTGATAAAAAACTATTACAGCAGAATTAAAAGGAAATGATTCATAAAACATGAAACCAACAAATATAAATATGAAAAAAACATGTAAAAGAATAAATAAATAAATAGAGGGATAAATAAATATATTTTTGTGGTCGGCCTGTCCTCACTGGACGTTTCTCCAGACGAAACAGCCGTGATGATTCTGCAGCATGAACATCAGAACCCGCAGCAGATCCCTCTTCAGAATCGTCCAACCACAGGATGCGATGTCCTGAGTGACACACAGAAAAGCCCGCCCCCTCAGCGCCGATGGTCCAAACGGTCCAACAAGATCCGTCAAATCTACAGCAGCGTCCAATCAAACTACGAGTCCTGAATTTAGCTTAGCATGTCATACCTGAAGTCAAGCACCGCCTGACAGACCAGATTCAGGGCAGCCTTCCCCACCCCACTGATAAACCAGTTTATCTAGTTATAGATAATTATACGTTTTATATTGATGACGGGTCTAAACTCATCTTTTGTTTTTAGGCCAAGCTTGAAAGGCAGAAAAAAAAGAAGTTATTTTACCTCCTGCTGAAGAAGTGATGTCACGTTTCTGAAGTAAGACGGCAAAACACCTGAGCCATCGACGCGGGTCAGCTGTGGGAGGGGGAGAGGTCAGATAGGCAGGCAGGCAGACAGGTGTACGGACAGACAGGTGTACGGACAGACAGGTGTACAGACAGACAGGTGTACGGCCAGACAGGTGTACGGACAGACAGGTGTACGGACAGACAGGTGTACAGACAGACAGGTGTACGGCCAGACAGGTGTACAGACAGACAGGTGTACGGACAGACAGGTGTACGGACAGACAGGTGTACGGACAGACAGGTGTACAGACAGACAGGTGTACGGCCAGACAGGTGTACAGACAGACAGGTGTACGGACAGACAGGTGTACAGACAGACAGGTGTACGGACAGACAGGTGTACAGACAGACAGGTACTCACACAGGCGCCTTCCTTCAGCAGCCGGTACTGCAAGTTTTGGAAATCTTCAAGTTTCTTTTCATCCCAGGTGACTCCGCCCTCTTCAACAGGTATTTCATAATCATCAAACACTGTCCCCGCCTCCGACAGTGACTCATGCAATACCCATAATGCTCGGTGGCACTGCAGGTAACCAGACAGACATCGGTGTTTCCAACCAGCGAGTCAAGAGTAAAAGTTTGAAAAGTCAGCTCCGAGTCTCAGATGAGGTCAGAGGATTACCTGAGTCTGATTGGCTGTTGCAGCGGGGAAGGCGGAGTCTGGAATGGAGATGTTGGTGTTGTACTTAAGACAGCGGACAGGAAAGTCCCCTCCCTTCAGGACCAGCAGAAAACAGTACCAGCTTTTATTAGCAGGGCTAAATAGGCTAATGCTAAACGACTCAGAGACCTGTAGACCAGCAGGGTCCTACCAGATCACGCAGCAGGTGATGTGCGGACCGGACCAGGTCCCCCTGCACCCGACAGGTTGGCATAGCAACCACTGTCAGCGGGACGATGAGTAGCAAGGACAGCAGCATCATTCTGGTTCCGGCGGTTTGTTTCCTGGTGATTCTTCAGGTTCTGCAAGAGACCTCAGTTTTAGCTTCAGTTCTACAAGTGAAAAGTTCCTGTCCCAGGTTCTGGTTCTGGTTCTGGTTCTGGAACCGGTCTTGTCTGAGTTGAACTGAGATGCTTCTGCGTGAATCATCCAACCACAGAGTGTCTGATCCAAATTACACCAGATACCTGGACCTGGATGGGCGAGTCTCTGCAGGTTCGTTCAGGTCCAACCAGACAAAACCAAAATATTGAAACATGATGAGGTCAGAGGGTACCTGCGCCTGATTGGCTGGCTCAGCCGATGGTCAGTGAAGGAGACGTTAGTGAAATGTTCATTAGCTGTTAGTTAATGACGGGTCTTGCGTTTGTGTGGATTTAACGTCCACGTCTGGAGTTCAGGAGGATGTCGAGGTCAAAGACGAGTTCGTCTTCATGGGGGGGGGGGGGGGGCTTCCAGTCTGTCTGTGATTGGTTGCCCCCCTCCCACACACACACACACACCCGCCCACATCGGCCTGTCCTTGGGTCTGTATCATATGAAGTGATAAAGCCCGGTGAACAATGAGTCGGACAAACGGCGAGGAAAAAGGGTTCCGGCCGGCGGGCGGTGACTTTACTGCGTTTAGTTTCTGATGAGGCAACCCGTCAGAAACTAAACGCAGTAAAATCACCGCCTCAACTAAAAACCACAAGAAGCTCAGACGCAGAACTAAATCCTGCAATGACCAAACGCCACGTTTCTATTGGTCGGCTCGGGGCGTGAGGTGGCGTTACTCCGGGCGTTTTCCAGATCGATCGGCGGCGATGACGTGACACGAGGAAGTACTCGTCATGGAGTCGAGTCGATGTTTCCGACCGCGTTGGAAATTATCGCTGACGGTTTCTAAATGTATTCAGCTCATTTAAAGTACTGCAAACGTACTCTGTTAAGGTAAAAGTCAAATATAATCAAGTAAAAGTACTCGATGCAGTTAAATACCGCCCGTTGTATTCCCCGGCCTGAAGTAAACGGACGTCTGTTTCTAAGTGTCCTCAAACCTGCTTTTATTTATACAGTTGTGGCCAAAAGTTCATATTTCTGCAGATCGCCTACATTAATATTTAATACATCAGCTCTTCTACTTGTATAAGTACCATGCATGCGTATTCATGAATTGTTCATGTGTATTTAAATCAGACCTTGTAGCCAAAATGTGATCGTTTCTAAACGTAACCCAAAATGTTTCTGCGCCGAAATGGAACGCCGACGTGAAACCGACTCCGGCTGAGCGGCAGCAGGTCCAGAATCCTATCAGCGTGAAATGGCCTCACCTTCTGTTGACGGGTCTGGTCCTGGAGGGTCTGGAGGTCCTGGAGGGTCTGGAGGTCCTGGAGGTGTCTGGAGGGTCTGGAGGCTCTGGAGGTTCTGGAGGTCCTGGAGGTTCTGGTCTCGGCTGGTGGTTGCCGTGGTTCTGATGAGCATCTCTGTCATCTTGTCCTTTAAATAAAGCTTCGTCCTGAATGGAAAGAAAATGAAACTCTGATGCCTTCAGAGCAGAAAAGAGAAATTCTATGAAATTTGGAAATTTCCCTCCCTCCCCCCCCCCCCCCCCCACCCCCACAGCTAGAAGCAGGTCGTCTGTGAACGTCTCACTATGACTAAACACAAACGATGCGGTCAAACAATCAAACAAACGGACGAGATGATCGTGTCAGAAACACAAGGTGTCCTAAAGTATATGGACACCTGGAACCCAATCGGGTCCACGTGGTTCTGACCAAATAACGCGTGGCCAAAAGTATATGGACACACACTTTAAATCCACGAGTGTTCCTGGTCGTCTTCTTTGAGTTAGCTGCTAACTGCTGCTACCTGCTAACTTATATTAGCTGCTTTTTTAAAGATTCCAGTACTGGTTTGACCCCCCCGCCCCCCCATCCCATCCCATCCCATCCCATCCCTCCGTGTATGAGAGGCTTTCAAATACAAGATGTGGCCAAAAGTATTTGGACACTGGCTGTTTAATGTGGCCTTTACTTTCAGGGTAAAAGTTTGTTTTTCACAACATGAAATACTTTTTAACAAACTCTGAATCCACCTAAAATAAATCATTTGTGATCTCATGAGATTTGCAGGTAAATTCTGACGCTGCATCGGGTTCCGATCAAATGGGTCAACAGGTGATTTTAAATGAATGGGTCAGAGGTTCCGATTTATTGGCGACTCATTTTGAATGTTTGATTCGCCGTTAACATTAACCCGTTAATATTTCCGCTATCTTTCAAACCGAGGCTGTTGGTTGCGTTTCACGCATTTTTAGGTTTTCTGTATGTATCAAATCAAACCGCCTGTGACGTCACGCGTTCGACTCAGGATGCGGTTTAACCCCCACCCCGAATGTTCAGTTTACATTTACGGAGAATGAGGAGAGGAGACGAGACCGGAAGTTCGGCTGCAGTTTACATTTAGACAGAACAGAAACAGCTGCGGGACGAGACGCCGAGAAGGAAACTCCTCATTCGGTTTCCACTTCCGCTGCATCTTCATCAACTGATCAGATACGTGACGTCACGACGCGTTCATATCGATCCAGTGTAAAATAAATCAATAAACGGTGGGGGGGGCACAGGAGGAAGTAAATCACATGTTGATCTAGTTCCGACCAGCTGGGAGGATTTTTATTATTTATTATGACATTACATTTAAATTAAATATGCTAAAAACACCAGATTATAAACATTAATTATGGATGTTATGGATACAGCGGCTGAGAAAACGAATGAATTAATCCTTCCACAGTTTAACACACATTTTTAAATGTATTCTTTTGGGTGTTTTCGGCGTATCCCGCCAGGGGGCGCCACAGCAAATCAACCTTCACGTCAATTTGTGGTAACTTTCCGTTTTTGGCTTTATTTGTATTTATTTGTATTGTGTTGTAATCTACGATGTTGTCGTTAAACTATTTCTATTTCCGTTTGGGCATCGGTTTCCAAATATAATTTATTTAGTTTTATTCGTGTGAAGCGACAGTTTATTTATATCAAACCGTTTTTTTTTTGTTTTTTTTTGCTGGTCTTTCTCTATAACATTTAAACTTTGCCCTAAATGTTCCCCATTAAGGAATATTGTTGCATCATCAGCAAATAGTGTTCCGAGATTTAGAGATTGAACCTCAGGAATTTATTTACAAAAAAGTGTTCTGTCAGACCTGTCAGTCTCACTTGAGGGTGGGCGGGGCAACGACCTCCCCTTATGATTATTAATGACTCCAGAGGAGTCTTATTGTCCCGGTGTTTCCGGTCCTTTGTTTTCTGCTCCAGCAGGAGTACAAGTATCTGAACCCTCCAGCAGGAGTACAAGTATCTGGACCTCCAGCAGGAGTACAAGTATCTGGACCTCCAGCAGGAGTACAAGTATCTGGACCCTCCAGCAGGAGTACAAGTATCTGGACCTCCAGCAGGAGTACAAGTATCTGGACCCTCCAGCAGGAGTACAAGTATCTGGACCTCCGGCAGGAGTACAAGTATCTGGACCTCCAGCAGGAGTACAAGTATCTGGACCCTCTAACTGAAGAAGACTTTTAGATTCTTCGTTTTTAACTGCTCTTGTTTTGAAATAGACATCATCTCTGTGTGTGTGTGTGTGTTGGGCACGCGCACACACACGCACACCTGCCAGTGATTGATTGATTATCGGCTCGAGCAGCGCGCGCCCAGGTCAGTCTGACGCTCGGTGTGTTTTTGGTGTTTGTGCTTCTGGTACCGAGCCAGTAATCGATTACTGGCGTGGCGGCGCTGTGACGTCACCGGACACGTGCTGCTCGCTGCTCCCGTCCTCTGATTGGACCAGAGCCGCACCGATTACCGACTGATCTCTGAATCTTTAATCACATATTTATGATATTGATTAGAAGATTTTCTGTATTGATCATCTGGTATCGATGCGGCTCCTCAAGAACCAGAACGACGGATTCACGTCTGCATGATTGATCAGAAGCGTATTGATCTGGCGACACTGGTGGGACGTTGGCCTCCCTCTCTGACCTTCTCCGCTTCCTAACTGTTCCCCAGGCAGCCCGGGCTGGACCGAACTGGACCGGGACCGGGACTAACGGGTTGTTGAGCAGGTTGAAGCCTGAGCGATGGAACGGCTAACCAGGAGGGCTGCAGCTGCGTCTCTGCTGCTGACTCTGCTGCTGGGGTGAGTTCACGTCCTGGTACCGGTCCTGGTACCGGTCCAACTTCAACCAGTCCCCGTGCGCGGCTGCAGGAGCAGCAGGGGAACGTCCTGGTTTTAGACCGGTTCTGTAAAAACACCCAGATTAAGCCGCGAGACGGGCGCCAGCTGCAGGAGGCCGATTAGATTCAACACGTCCTCGTCCAATCACAGCCCGGACGGTGTTCCGGACACCTGGTCGTCAGGTGACTTTATTACACGGAGGTTCCACCGACAGACGAGGTGGAGGTCGGAGGTCGGAGCTGCAGGTTCACCGTGACGATGTCTTCATTAGAGACGAATCACGACCCAAACTCAAAAGGTCATGTGACGACGTTTAGTCTTTTATTACAGATAAAATATTAATGATTAAACAAACGTTGTGCCGCTCCAGCTCAGGCCGGACTCCTCCTTTAATAAACAATCTGGATGCTTGGGTTTGAAGTATCCTAGCGAATACTCAACCTCTGGGAAGGTCATTGGTTTGCCTTTCAACAGATTGCTACCTTTTTCTAATTGTTAAAGCTGGAGGGAGATGCTTGATTGTGTTTGTTTCGACCCACAGAATGCTGTATTACATCACCCAGTCCATCAGGTAACACGTGCACGCACGCACACACACACACACACACACACACGTAAAATCAGCACCAGGGTGAATTTAAACTCGCTTTCATAAAACTAATAAAAATGCAGAGTTGGACACCATTTGGGGGTTGTTGAGGCGGCTAGCAGCTAGCTAGCAGCTAGCTAGCTAGCTAGCTGCTAGCATCACTTCAAACCCTCAGCCGAGTTCAACTCGCTGGCACCTTGAGAACAGACGTTCCTCTTCCCAGTGACACTTTCCAGTTCCTACTGGGGAATCCTGGGCTCTTTCTGGTCTAGATGGGATCTGGAGCCCCCCCAGTGAGTTCTGGATCTACCAGTGTCTCCAGCCAGTTGCCTTGACCCTCGAGGCATCTTTAGGAGCCGCCCTGAAGAGACCGGGATCCACGGACTTCAGGAGGGGCCCGGTTTCTTGGTTGCTCCGTCTGTCTTTTTTTACTGTAACAGGAAGTACGACTTCGGATTGGATAATCCATCAAACTCGTGGACGAGCTGATGCAGCCCACGGAGACCGAACTGAACGTAGTTCTTGGTTCTGTTTCAGAGTCGAGTCTTTGGAGGAGGTGACTAAGATACCAGCTGATGGCAGGTCAGACACGCACACGCACACGCACACGCACACGCACACACATACACACTGTAAACAGGAGTCTTTCTCAGGGCATTGACTGAAACACTTATCAGCTCACAGACCTCCAGACTTTAGGTGATTAGAAAAAGAAATGACAATACGATGCCTCACATTATTAAAAAGCTCAGATGGATCAATCAGAGCAGAAGAGCAAGCTGATTGGAAGTTTAACGAGCCAATCAACATAAGCTCTGTAACTGTGGTAACTGCTTTCTACCCAACATTCATCCGAACCGTTTCACCGTGCGAACCTGAACCGTTTCACCGTGTGAACCTGAACCGTTTCACCGTGCGAACCTGAACCGTTTCACCGTGCGAACCTGAACCGTTTCACCGTGCGAACCTGAACCGTTTCACCGTGCGAACCTTGACCGTTTCACCGTGCGAACCTGAACCGTTTCACCGTGCGAACCTGAACCGTTTCACCGTGCGAACCTGAACCGTTTCACCGTGCGAACCTGAACCGTTTCACCGTGCGAACCTGAACCGTTTCACCGTGCGAACCTGGACCGTGTCACTGTGTGAACCTGAACCGTTTCACCGTGTGAACCTGAACCATTTCACCGTGCGAACCTGAACCGTTTCACCGTGCGAACCTGGACCGTGTCACTGTGTGAACCTGAACCGTTTCACCGTGCGAACCTGAACCGTTTCACCGTGCGAACCTGAACCGTTTCACCGTGCGAACCTGGACCGTGTCACTGTGTGAACCTGAACCGTTTCACCGTGTGAACCTTGACCGTTTCACCGTGCGAACCTTGACCGTTTCACCGTGCGAACCTGAACCGTTTCACCGTGCGAACCTGAACCGTTTCACCGTGCGAACCTGAACCGTTTCACCGTGCGAACCTGAACCGTTTCACCGTGCGAACCTGAACCGTTTCACCGTGCGAACCTGAACCGTTTCACCGTGCGAACCTGAACCGTTTCACCGTGCGAACCTGGACCGTGTCACTGTGTGAACCTGAACCGTTTCACCGTGTGAACCTTGACCGTTTCACCGTGTGAACCTTGACCGTTTCACCGTGCGAACCTTGACCGTTTCACCGTGCGAACCTGAACCGTTTCACCGTGCGAACCTGAACGGTTTCGGGACGGTGGTTTGGGTGCAGGCAGACCACGTACCTGTGGCTCAATGGAGAACGCCCTGAGATCATGCATCACATAAGCGAGTTGAACGCCCCCTGAAGGTGGACGGGGACATCGTTGTCTTTTACTGACCCTGCACCTTCGCTCTGTGCGACTTGTCTGCTGCTCTACCTGAGAGGAGGTGTGGTTTGCAATCTGAGATGTTGAAGTGATAAAGAATGATAGGAAGAGGGGGAAGGCCGTCATAGCAGGAGCCGATGTGAAGGTATTTCTAGAATGCTGTTTATTCACCTGACAGGTGGAATCAAACGCACAGATTTGAATGAAATTGCTCCTAAAACCAAAAGAGAAAGAAACGTTTTGTTTTTATTTAAAACTTTAATGTTTTGCATCAACTTGTGAAAAATTATCCAAAGGGGTTACATCAAATCAAAAGTATCGCGATCAGTCCTGGGGTCAGGACAGGTGCAGGTCCAGGTGAGGTCACAGTGACACCTGGTGGCAGCAGTGGAGAACTTCAGGCTTACCGCTGGTGTGTGTGTGTGTGTGTGTGTGTCCTGCAGAGTTTCTGATGTCCGCCTGACTTCTCCTGACCAGTGAGTACATTCACGGTACCAGAAGGGGCGGAGCCTGTCTCGTGTTGCCTTGGCGTTCTGATGCTGAATCGGTTGTGTTTCAGTCTGCAGTACAAACAGCCGAGCGTCGTTCACGGGTGAGGACCGGTGGTTGTTGTTGTTCCTCCTGTTGTCCTTGTTGTTGTTTATCGATGAACCCCGGCGTGTTTCCTTTCGTGCAGGCGTACCGATGTGGTGTCGGTGACGCCGTGGTTAGCGCCTGTCGTCTGGGAGGGAACCTTCAACCCGGTTCTAATCGACAGCATCTACAAGCCGCAGAACGTTAGCGTAGCGGTTACAGTGTTTGCTGTCGGAAAGTAAAAATGACGTCGTGAAGTTGAGTTTTCCTTGGCGCCCTGAACGCGACGTTAACCATTGGTGTTCTGGACAGGTACATCATGTTCCTAAAAAGCTTCCTGGAGACAATGGAACAATACTTCTTCGTTGGTTTTAACGTGCACGTGTACGTGTTCACCGATCAGCCGAAGGACGTGCCTGAAGTCCGTGTCGCTGCCGGCCGACAGGTAAACGGGTGGCGGTCATGATCTGAGTGTTAATCGTACTCACCTGTGTTGATCGTTGACGCCTTCCTCTTCCTCTTCCTCTTCCTCTTCCTCGTCCAGCTGACGGTGCGTTTAGTGCCCAGCTCTAAACGTTGGCAGGAGATCTCTGCTCGCAGGATGGAGCTCATCCAGGTCCTGATAGAGGAAACGCTTCATCACCATGACTACATCTTCTGTCTGGATGTAGACGCTCTGTTTCACGGACGCTGGGGGGCGGAGTCACTGGGCGGACTGGTCGCCGTGTTACATCCTGGTTAGTCAACAAACTCGTCCACCGTCTCATAAATCAGTCTGAAGTGGTCCCAGCTCCGTGTGGCTCTACCTGCCCAGGTGAGCTCCTGTTCAGGTACATCTTCCTACCCGTGGGTGTACAGGTTACTACAAGGACGGCCGCAGCCGCCTCCCCTTCGAGCGGCGGCCCCAGTCCAGAGCCTACATGGCTCCGGAGGACGGAGACTTCTACTACTGCGGGGGGGCATTCGGAGGCAGCCTCCAGGAAGTACACCTGCTGACCAAAACCTGTCGGTACAACTTCGAGGCGGATGCCAGGGAGGGCATTGAGGCTGCATGGCAGGAGGAGAGTCACCTGAACAGGTAGTTGGTGTCACCTGATCTGGAAGGCAGAGCGGCACCTGAGCGGGAGTTATATTTTCTGTTGGATGTGTTTTCAGATACATGTGGATCCACAAACCCAGTAAGGTGCTCTCACCTGAGTACCTGTGGCAGGACTTCGCTCGCAGAAACCCTGAGATTCGCATCATCAGGTTCTCTGGAATTGTTAAAAACTACGCTGACATCAGACCCAACGTTTGAGCATCTGGATCGATGCACCTGTACACACCTGTGTGCAGGCTCAGGAACATAAGCTAACCTTTAGCTCTACTTAACGTGCGCGGCTCCCCCTACCTTCCCAGTCCTGCAGGACTGCTAAGTGAGCTAGCCACCTGCTAGCCTAGGCTAAAACTAAAACTAAAATTGTGCATTTCTGTAACAAACAGGAACATATTGGATCAAATAAACTAAAGATAAAATAAAAAATGTATCAAACTGAAGGAGGCTACTTTTTATTTCACTGTGAAGGCTGGACTGGTGGGCGGAGCCGGGTCAGAACCAACTGGTTTTAATGGTTTGTTACTGAGCTCACTTGAAACCGTATCTGATTTAAGGATGCTTTGTTGAATTCATTGTGATTGGCTGTTCATCCCAACCAATCAGTGACTTGTTCCCAGCAGCAGGAACCTTTTTTATCGTCTTTAATCGGCCCCGCTGTGTAACGGACAATATGAAGTTCTGCTTCAGTGTGTGTTCAAACACTGCCTGTGATGCGTTCAAGTGCAGCTTTAAATGAAAGGCAGGAAGCCTTTAATCACCGTGCCTTTGACGGTCTCAGCTTGACAGATGGTGAATGCTGATTGGCTGTTGTAGGTGTGACCCAGATAACGGACTTTAGATGAATGGAGCAGAAAAACAGTCTTTCTTCTTTTTTCCCGCTGAGACAAAGGGCAACGCAAACATTTAGGTTTTATTGGAACTAAAGCCCGAATGTTCTGACCAAAAGCAGCTGAACATGGGTGGACCAATCAGAGCAGAGGACTGAGCTGATTGGAGGAGAAAACTTCTGCTTCCTGCTCTGCATCAGCTCCAAGTTAAAATAGGAGCTGATGAGGCCGTTGGTTGGAGGTCCTGTTGCGCCAACACAGATTTTTACTGTTTTCATGTCAACATGATGATTGTGGAAGAAAAACTGAAATGTAAAAATAGTATTTTCTGCAGAACAGCTTGACCTCAACAATGGGCAGGGCGGGTTAGCACAGAGAGAGAGAGAGAGAGAGAGAGAGAGAGACATGATTTCATTTCAGTGCAAGCCAGCGCAACTGAAGAATGGAAATGAGGAAGAGGAGGAGGGCAGCAGACAGACCTGAGGTGAGGCAGAGGAGGTAGAGAGAAGCATCGGAGCGCAGGCAGGCGCAGGCAGATCAGTCCAGACCAGAACCGAGGGAACCGAGGGAACCGAGCCCATTTCCTGCTGAGGAACATTTACTGACGGACATCAGGGAGCTGCGTCTGTCCCACGGACAGGACCAGGTCAGGCGACAAATACACCACAAATACAGGAAGGCGATGTGTGTGTGTGAGTGTGTGTGTGTGTGTGTGGGTGTGTGAGCAGTCAAAGTTCAGACCTCATGTTGGTCAAACATTCACACACACACACACATCGTGTGTAGAGAGAGCGAATAAAGGTGCCCTCGCACGCTCAAACATCCTGAATCCATTTACGACGTGTGTGTGTGTGTGTGCGGGTGTGGGTGTGGGTGTGTGTGTGTGTGGGGGGGCTTCGAGCGCGTGCAGATCAGTCGGCGAGCAGTCGGACCAGAACCGAGGGAACCGAGCCCATTTCCTGCTGAGGAACATTTACTGACGGACATCGGGGAGCTGCGTCTGTCCCACGGACGGGACCAGGTCAGGCGTCGGCTTCTTCCTGGGCTGTTGTTGTTGTTAATAATAGTATTACTACAGTATTATTGATGGTTTACAGCAGGAGATACTTCAAAGTTCTTTATATATCAAATCTGTGACTGAGAAGCGCTTCAAGTTGTTCTTCAGCGCAGACCTGGATTAAATCTCCATATTTGCTGGAGAACCGTTTATCAATAATGTTCTTTGTGTTTTTATGATGCGTTCAATGGCAGTTATTCTGTTGTAATATGTAGCGTTCCCTGCAGCAGGTTTTAATAGTCCTCATTAAGGTGCAGACAGAGGGTTTGTCCCTCCTGTTGCCAGTGGGTGGCGCTGTCACTGAAACCATGTCTTCAGGTTGGGAGCGTTAGGCAATCAAAATGATCAGCAGGTCACATGACCTCAAACGACCACTGACAAACACGCAGAATGTTGAGCTGCCTGGTTTTAAAGCTACATTTTGTCATCCTCTCAGGTGTGCGTCTCCATGGCAACAGTTGCATTCATGTTGAGTGTTTGCGTCGGCGTGTGCACGGCGTTGAACCTCGACACATCGTTCCCGCTGCTGAAGATGGGCGGAGACAAAAGTCTCTTTGGTCTGTCCGTCGCCCTGCACCAAGACCTGAAGACGGACAGTTACCTGTGAGAGCACACCTGTCTGTCTCACACCTGTCTGCCTCACACCTGTCTGTCTCACACCTGTCTGTGTCACACCTGTCTGTCTCACACCTGTCTGCCTCACACCTGTCTGCCTCACACCTGTCTGTCTCACACCTGTCTGCCTCACACCTGTCTGTCTCACACCTGTCTGCCTCACACCTGTCTGCCTCACACCTGTCTGCCTCACACCTGTCGGTTACAACACTCTGCGGTGTTGTAGCGTGTGACCGTGTAACCATTTTGAAGTCATGACATCACTTCCTGTCCTTTGTTCTGTTCTTTCTTTGTGACAGAATGAAACAGCAGAATGTTAGAAACAACATGAAACTGGAGGCGTCGCACCAACGGAGTGTCTTTTAAACTAGCTTTAGCATGTTAGCATTAGTGTGTTTCAGCAGGTTAGTAGTTTAGCATTAGTGTGTTTCAGCAGGTTAGCATTAGTGTGTTTCAACAGGTTAGCATGTTAGCATTAGTGTGTTTCAGCAGGTTAGCATGTTAGCATTAGTGTGTTTCAGCAGGTTAGCATTAGTGTGTTTCAGTAGGTTAGCAGTTTAGCATTAGTGTGTTTCAGCAGGTTAGCATTAGTGTGTTTCAGCAGGTTAGCATGTTAGCATTAGTGTGTTTCAGCAGGTTAGCAGTTTAGCATTAGTGTGTTTCAGCAGGTTAGCATTAGTGTGTTTCAGCAGGTTAGCATGTTAGCATTAGTGTGTTTCAGCAGGTTAGCAGGTTAGCATTAGTGTGTTTCAGCAGGTTAGCATGTTAGCATTAGTGTGTTTCAGCAGGTTAGCATGTTAGCAGTTGTCTGAGACACTGGCTGTTTTGCGATACGCGTCAGAGCTGAAGGTGTGTCTCTGTCACATGACCTGATGACAGAAAAGTCCTCTGTCTGTCCTCGTGTGTGTGTGTGTGTGCGTGTGTGTGTGTGTGTGTGTGTGTCCTTCAGACGGCTCCTCGTTTATTCCACAAATGTAGCAACAACAAAGAACGACGGCGCTAACGGTTCTGAGGTCCTTCAGGACATTTCAGGTGTCCTTGAAGGTGCTTCAGGCGGCTTCTGGTTCCTCCCAGCGGTTCTTTGGGAGAACCTTGCCTTGTTTGGGACGTTCCAGGTTGTTTAAAGCTGGGATCACCCTGCAGGACCTCCTGACTATCGAGGAGGAACGTGTTCTGGATCTAAGTGGGTTCTGATGCTGATCAGGTATTGGGATCCGTTCTTACACAGAAGACTTCTGCAGTCCTTGGAGGAGCTTTGGACAGAGTCCTTGACTTTTGGGGGACATTCCAGGTCTCCTTTGGAGATCTTCTGGATGTTTTGGAAGGTTCTGGAGAAGTGCTGTTATCCTTTGAAGGTCTGGAACTCGTGACCCGAACATCATCGTGTGTTCAGATGTTTGTGCACTGCTGTGTAATAATCTGTCTCTAAACGAAAGATAACCCCGTTGGTTACACAGGAGGAATTTACACACACACACGTGCACACACACGTGCACACACTCAGTCAAGCGAACGCCCTGCAGCATTAATCATGCTTTGGGATTCTCCTGAAGGCCGAGAAAGCACCAGGTACGGCTGGAACGTTGGGTCCAGGAGGGTCAAGGGTTTTTGAGTTGTCCTTGAAAAGTGGTTCTGAAGGTCGTCCTTAAAGAGGTCCCGGCAGTGTGTGCGTGCGTGTGTGTGTGGGTGTGTGTGGGGGGGGGGGCTGACGTTTCCTCCTCGGCTGTGAGACGATGTCTCAGTGTGAAAACATCTGGTCCACAGGTCAACCAGTGGTCACCCATCTGTCCCTGCATCACCATGGCAACTGTCTCTTTATGTTCTCTAATTGGATTGGTTGTTATTGGACCACGCCCCAGGGAGTTGAGGGGTCACGGGGTCACTGCGTCCTCTGATTGGTTCTCCCTCTGATCGGTTCCACATCTATCTATACCCGATCAATAGTTACGATGGAGGAGGTTTGAGGTTCTGTGGTCTTGAGAACGTTCTCCTTGAGGTACAGATGAGACTGCTCATGAGGTGCGCTCACCTCAGACAGGAAGTCAGAGCGCTGACGTGTGATGTCTACGAGCCGTCGCCATGGTGACACACCTGAGATCATCTCAGACTCGATCTGAAGCACAGACCAACTGTTGTGTGTGTGTGTGTGTGTGTGTGTGTGTGTGTAATGCTCTAAATGGCTTTCATTTCCTGTCCCGTTTTCGGCCCTATGAGCTCGAAAACAC
Source organism: Brachionichthys hirsutus (assembly GCF_040956055.1). NCBI lineage: Eukaryota > Metazoa > Chordata > Actinopteri > Lophiiformes > Brachionichthyidae > Brachionichthys > Brachionichthys hirsutus. Next base: position 554,434 of record NC_090912.1, read on the forward strand.
ACAATAATGTGTTTTCTTCAAATTCAGTCCAGTCAGACCAGTATCCAGTCAGACCAGTAACCAGTCAGACCAGTATCCAGTCAGACCAGTAACCAGTCAGACCAGTAACCAGTCAGACCAGTAACCAGTCAGACCAGTATCCAGTCAGACCAGTATCCAGTCAGACCAGTAACCAGTCAGACCAGTATCCAGTCAGACCAGTATCCAGTCAGACCAGTAACCAGTCAGACCAGTATCCAGTCAGACCAGTAACCAGTCAGACCAGTAACCAGTCAGACCAGTAACCAGTCAGACCAGTATCCAGTCAGACCAGTATCCAGTCAGACCAGTGTTTAATGGTTCCCACCTGCCTCCTCCTTACAGACTATTAATTGGAGCACCCAGGGAGAAGGCGGAGCCTAATGTTCCAGCCAATCGAACAGGGGGCGTATACACCTGTCCAATCACTGCTGACCAATCGGACTGCAGCAGAATGACGCTCGTCGGCCGAGGTGAGGACACCTGAGACGCACCTGAGCCGGCTCACCTGTAGACACCTCGCCTGTTTCATTTGGTTCGATGATGGGTGCCTGACAGTCAGAACTCAGGGCACGCCGCTTTCAGCCTGTCAGTGCTGTTATCGCGCCACTGATGCATTATGGGTAGCGCATCCTTCAGTGAGCAGACACAGCTGCGGTCTGGTTCTGTCTTATCAGGCACACGATAAAGACGTCCTGAGTGGTTGCCATGGCAGCGTCAACGAGGACAGCCCACCCATCGGATCAGCCTGCAGTGTCTCACTCACCTGTCCGACCTTGTTTCAGACCTGGACTTGAATGAGGACCTGATTGAAGACATGTGGCTGGGTGTCTCAGTAGCCAGTCAGGGCCGACCCGGGGGGCGTGTCCTGGTGAGTCTGTCCTCTGGTTGGCTGATCCTGCTGTCACTGTTTCTACGTGTGTTTTAAGCGTTGGACCTCTGAGACAATAAAGGTCTCTCCCCCGTCTCTCCTCTGTCTCTCCTCCGTCTCTCCTCCGTGTCTCTCCTCTGTCTCTCCTCTGTCTCTCCTCTGTCTCTCCCCCGTCTCTCCTCCGTCTCTCCTCCGTGTCTCTCCTCTGTCTCTCCTCTGTCTCTCCTCTGTCTCTCCCCCGTCTGTCCTCCGTCTCTCCTCTGTCTCTCCCCCGTCTCTCCTCCGTCTCTCCTCCGTCTCTCCTCCGTCTCTCCTCCGTCTCTCCTCTGTTTCTCCTCTGTTTCTCCTCCGTCTCTCCTCTGTCTCTCCTCCGTCTCTCCTCTGTCTCTCCTCTGTTTCTCCTCTGTCTCTCCTCTGTCTCTCCCCCGTCTCTCCTCTGTCTCTCCTCCGTCTCTCCTCTGTCTCTCCTCTGTCTCTCCTCCGTCTCTCCTCCGTCTCTCCTCCGTCTCTCCTCCGTGTCTCTCCTCTGTCTCTCCTCTGTCTCTCCTCTGTCTCTCCTCCGTCTCTCCTCTGTCTCTCCTCCGTCTCTCCCCCGTCTCTCCCCCGTCTCTCCCCCGTCTCTCCTCCGTCTCTCCTACGTCTCTCCTCTGTCTCTCCTCCGTCTCTCCTCCGTCTCTCCTCCGTCTCTCCTCCGTCTCTCCTCCGTCTCTCCTCCGTCTCTCCTCTGTCTCTCCTCTGTCTCTCCTCCGTCTCTCCTCTGTCTCTCCTCCGTGTCTCTCCTCTGTCTCTCCTCCGTCTCTCCTCTGTTTCTCCTCTGTCTCTCCTCTGTCTCTCCTCCGTCTCTCCTCCGTGTCTCTCCTCTGTCTCTCCTCCGTCTCTCCCCCGTCTCTCCTCCGTCTCTCCTCCGTCTCTCCCCCGTCTCTCCCCCGTCTCTCCTCCGTTTCTCCTCCGTCTCTCCTCTGTCTCTCCTCTGTCTCTCCTCCGTCTCTCCTCCGTCTCTCCTCCGTCTCTCCTCCGTCTCTCCTCTGTCTCTCCTCTGTCTCTCCTCCGTCTCTCCTCTGTCTCTCCAGGCATGTGGTCACCGCTTCATTAAACTCTACGGCGCATTCAAACTTAGACAAATGATTGGCCGCTGCTATCTCCGTGGAAACGACCTTCGGTTTGACGATAGAGACATAAACTGGCAGAACCTCGACCAGCCCTGCAGGTGGGTCACGTGACACGCAGCCGCCGAGTCACGTGACCCGTGTGATGACGGCTTTCTCCGTCTTCAGCCACCTGGGTGATGTCAGCGGCGAGGTCATGTGCAACATGGGGATTTCTGCTTCCATCTCGGAGACTGAAGTCATCGTCGGCTCACCTGGAAGCTTCGATTGGCAAGGTGGGCGGCATTCCGGCACCTGCCCGCTCCCGGCCAATGACGCGCTGGTGATCGGGTGTTTTCCGTGGATGTGCTGCAGGTAACGTCCACGTCTCCTGGATGAATCCGGACTTTGAGTTCGACACCCAGACGAGCTCCTTCAGCAACCTGCAGCGCAGGAACCTCTATATAGGTGAGCTGTCCCTTTAAATGCCCCCCCCCCCCTTTATGATGTCATAAACGGAGAGCGTCTTCATCGTCCGTGCAGGTTACTCGGTCACTCAGGCTCGAGGTCTTCTCTCTCAGGATTATGAAACCATAGCAACAGGTGACGGCCTCCGTGGCGCCGACCATTGATCCGATCGGCTGGTCGATTGATTTATTGATTGGTGTATTGATGAACAGGCGCGCCCAAGGACAGTAAGGACGACGCTCGCGGCTCGGTGCTGTTGGCGGTGAACGAGTCTGACAAACTGAAGATTCAGCAGGTCCTGCGTGGAGAACAGACGGGCTCGTACTTCGGCAACGCCGTGGCAACGGCCGACCTCAACAGCGACGGGTAACAGTGAGGTCACATCCTGTTACATCGTAGAACTGAATGGATGAATGGATCATTCCAACTTACCCACAGCCCGACTTCTTTTCTGCTTCAGGTGGAACGAGCTGCTGGTGGGCGCTCCTTTTTACTTCCATCGTCAGCAGGAGGTGGGCGGGGCAGTTTACGTCTTCATCAATGCTGGAGGTTTCTTTGAATCTGGGCCCAGTGTGGTGCTGAAGGGACCGGCCGGGTCAGGGTTCGGCATGTCTGTTGCTGCTGCTGGAGACCTGAACCAAGACGGCTTCCAGGGTGAGGGCAGCGTCCACCTGAGGGCAGCGTCCCCCTGAGAGTAGCGTCCCCCTGAGGGCAGCGTCCACCTGAGGGCAGCGTCCACCTGAGGGCAGCGTCCACCTGAGGGTAGCGTCCACCTGAGGGCAGCGTCCACCTGAGGGTAGCGTCCACCTGAGGGTAACGTCCACCTGAGGGTAGCGTCCACCTGAGGGTAGCGTCCACCTGAGGGCAGCGTCCCCCTGAGGGCAGCGTTCACCTGAGGGTAACGTCCACCTGAGGGTAACGTCCACCTGAGGGCGGCGTCCACCTGAGGGCGGCGTCCACCTGAGGGCGGCGTCCACCTGAGGGCGGCGTCCACCTGAGGGCAGCGTCCACCTGAGGGTAACGTCCACCTGAGGGCAGCGTCCACCTGAGGGCAGCGTCCACCTGAGGGTAGCGTCCCCCTGAGGGTAGCGTCCACCTGAGGGCAGCGTCCACCTGAGGGTAGCGTCCCCCTGAGGGTAGCGTCCCCCTGAGGGCAGCGTCCACCTGAGGGCAGCGTCCACCTGAGGGTAGCGTCCCCCTGAGGGCAGCGTCCACCTGAGGGTAGCGTCCCCCTGAGGGTAGCGTCCACCTGAGGGCAGCGTCTACCTGAGGGTAGCGTCCCCCTGAGGGCAACGTCCACCTGAGACAAAACACCTGCCATGTTTCTGTTTCAGATTTTGCTGTTGGAGCTCCATTCCATGAAGCAGGAAGTGTGATGATCTGGAGCGGGGGCAGCGAGGGGGTGTCTGCTGAACCGAGCCAGGTCTGACGGCAAACACACCTGTAGAACACCTGTGCTGGTCTGGTCGCACCTGTGACCTCTTCTCTCTGTGCAGGTGATCCGTGGTAAAAGGGTCTCTCCTCGGTTTAGCACCTTCGGCTACTCTCTGTCCGGAGGGGTGGATGTCGATGGGAACAAATATCCGGACCTGCTGGTGGGTTCTTTGGACGACACCGTCGCTCTGCTCAGGTACCACCAACCGAAGACGACACCGAATGGCCCGGTCCTACCTGCGTTAACCAGGTGGGTTCTGTTTCTGCTTCTCTCAGGACCCGTCCGGTCATTCAACTCCATAAAACTCTCCGAGTCTCTCCGGACATCGTCGACCCGAACAGCTGTGACTTCTGGTGAGATTTAAACCTGTGACCTGGCAACACGCTACATGCTAGCAGACTGATTGCCTGTGTGTGTGTTCCAGTGTTCAGGTGGAGGTGTGTTTCTCCTACATGTTCACCACAGGCGAGAGAAGTGACAAAGACAACGTCAGTGAGTATTCAGGCGGCCCGGCCCGGGTCAGGACGAAGGTTCTGTCTCGGTTCTGTCCCCTGCGTTAGCATCTGTGGCTAACCTGACAGATGGTTGATGCTAACGAGTTTGTTTATGGTCAGCAGCATTAATTAGCATTAAGCGCTTCTGTGTGTGTGTGTGTGTGTGTGTGTGTGTGTGTGTGTGTGTGTGTGTGTGTGTGTGTGTGTGTGTGTGTGTGTGTGTGCGTGTGTGTGCGTGCGTGTGTGTGTGTGTGTGTGTGTGCGTGCTCTCAGCTAATTGAATAACCTGATTGATTGACAGGACACAACTGTCAATTAACCTCTAGAGTTAATCAGTGAAGTCTCTCTCTCACACACGCACACACACACACACACACACACACACACACACACACAGATGACATCATCCGGTGTCCTTGTGTCCTTGTCTTCTGTGTTTTTCTGAATTATAAATCACATTACACCAACTGATATTATTACATCTGAGACCAATCAGAGACAAGGTCTCGCTGTTGCTATGGCACCCCCCCCCCCCCCCCCCCCCACACACACACACACATACACGCATGCACATTACACACCGCCGATATGTAAGACAAAAATAAATAAAAGTCAACTGTCTGTCTGTCCTTCTCCCAGCTGTCCGTTTCACTGCGAGTGCCGATGTCAGGCTGAAGCCCCGCCTCCGTTTCCGTAGCAACGGGCAGAACGTGTATTCTGGTTACCTGTCCATGCCGAAACAACAGTGTGAAACCCTGAGAGTGGGGCTGCTGGTGAGACGTGACGGAGGACGCGTGTTTGTTTCTCCGCTTGCTTGTTCAGACACCTGAACTTCCTGTGATGTCACGATTCACACCTGTCCCGTCAGGCTACAGCCCCCCCACGGCTCCTTTAGATCCCCATTACTTGACATTCCTGCCGGTCATTCTGCGGATCGTCCCTCTGCTTTCAGCCTGACTTCCTTCCAGGCTGATTGCAGCCGGATTCGCTCGACTTCAGGCGACTCGCAGAGACGTGACTCGTTGTGACTCCACATCGCCGCCGGTGCGTTCAAGGACAGTCTGGCGTGTGACCTGCTGTCCTCAGCAGAACCATAGACCGTTCAGACAAAGGGGAAATGAGAACCTCATTCCTTGTACGGAACGTCTTGCTGACCTTGTGTTCTGTCTGTTTGTGTTCTGCAGGGTCCGGTCCGAAATAAAGTGGAACCTCTGGTGTTCTCCCTGAAAGTCTCTCTCCACGAAAAACCTCCCAAGAGAAGAAACGCAGTTCAGGATCTGAGACGCTTTCCTGTGCTGAACCAGACACCCGAACCCATCAGAACCCAGGCCAGAAAGACTCGGAACCTAAAATGATCTCAGAACCCGCAACACGACTGACTTTACCCTCCGTGAGAACTGACACACATGTCACTTTTTCATCCATTAGGTCCACTTTCAGAAGGCCTGCGGTTCTGATAATCGTTGCCATAGTAACCTACAGATGACAGCCCAGTTTATGGATGAGAACCAGATGCCTTTCCCAATGTGAGTGAACTGTACTAATTGATCGTTTGAACTGATCACATCCACAAACACAAGAAGTGTCTGACTCAAAGAAACACTTCCTGCTTCCTGTTCCTGCTTCCAATAGTTAAAAATAACATTATTGATCTGTATTTTTTCTGTCACCCAAAGTTAAAATGTTTAATTTGTGTATTTCCTGTTTGTATGGTTCTCCGTTTCCAGGCTGAAGGACAGACAGGTGTTTTACTACAACGGCAGCATCAAACGATTGTTTCTGGAGGTTAACGTTAGCAACGCACCGTCGCCGGGCCGACCAGCAGAGGATGCTCACAATGCTATCTTGAACATTAGCATCCCGCCGATGATCATCTACTCCGGAGTTAGAGCAAAAGCCGTTAAACTAAAGGTAGGAAGCAAAAAGGAAAGTGATGTAGAGCAGAGTGTCATCTGCATAGAGGCGGTTATGTAAGCCGAAGCTGTAACTGATCACAGCGGATCTGGACTACAGTCAGAAACAACCGGTGCCCCAAACACAAAGAACACACCTGACTCGAGTCCGTACTTGAACTCATTGCACTCTGACCTAGGCCTGCCTTAAAGACTCGGGTTTGACTTGTGATGTGGGAGGAGCTACCAGGACTGGGACCCGTTTCTTCAGTCATGTGTTTGTGTTTCAGGGTGACGGCCCGGTGATAGTTGAGTGTTCTGTTGAAGGTTCTGTTCTTTGTGAGCTGGGGAACCCGTTCAGAAGCAAGCAGGAGGTACGGGATTCTGGACCGTCTGTTGGTGCCGGTACTGTTGTGTTGTCTGACTGTTTGTAGTACAGCGGTCTGATCCGCTGCATCTTTATCTCCTGGGTTACAGGTTCAGGTGTCAATCATATTTCAGATGTCTGAGATCAGCTTAGACAGCAGAGAGATTGAGTCGCTGCTGCAGCTGTCCACGTGAGACACGCACACACACACACACACACACACACGCACACACACACACGGGCACACACTGAGTTGTGTGTTTTATGTCCTCAGGCTCAGTGAACAGTCAGAAATGCTTCCTGTCTCGGTGTCCATGTTGGTGGAGTATTCTCTGCAGACGTCTCTGTCTCTGTAGGTAACACACTCCCTACGACGGCTTTGACCTCTGACCTTTAACCTGATGATCTCACTTCTCTTACTGACTGTGCCCTGATAGCATCCAACAGTCTGGCCCCGTCTTCTTCAGCGGTCATGTGATCGGTGAGTCGGCGATGAAGACGACGGAGGACGTCGGCAGTCTGTTCTTCTTTACCTTTCAGGTTTGTCGAAAATCACTCTTCACAGAATTCACAGCAGGTGTGAACGCGCTACTTCCTCTAACAGGTGCATTTGAATGGGAAACCACTGGGTCGCCTAGGTAACCTGCAGGTAGAGGTTGACTGGCCGAGGGAAGGGTCCAATGGGAAGTGGCTGCTGTACCTCACGGAGATCCAAACGAACGGCACATCAGAACCTCGCTGTGTTCCGTCAGGGAACGTCGTCAACCCGCTCAGCCTCAAGGTAGCTATGGCAACAGCTGCCTCGCATGGAGTTGCTTCATAAGTAAGTCCTAGGCTGGAACAAGCATGAGATACACAGAATCCCTTGGGTGTCCTTCACTGAGGACGGGACGGGGCGTATGAAACCGTCCGTCCAATCAGAAATCGTCTCCGTTCTGTTTACTCTGATAGATCCATGCTCAAACTCAAGTTAGATTGTGTGCAACTGCTTTTCTGTCGGTTACTTACACTTCCTGTCCGCTCAGCTGTCAAAGGACGAGGAGAAGAAGAAGAGGATGAGGAGGAGTTTAGAGGACGAAGGAAAGGAGCTCGATAAGAGAACATTACCTGTCCTCCACCTGTGGGGACAGAGGAAGAAGTCTTACACTCTGGTATGAACGAGTCTCTGTTGCTGGTGCGGTAACGCGGAGATCCAGACGGAAGTGACTTAAATGTGGTTTGTGTTTCCAGGATTGTGTGGGCGGGGCTAGCTGCGTGACATTTGCGTGTCCGCTGGTCGGCATGAAGAACTCAGCAACTCTGACCGTCAGAGCCAGACTCTGGAACGCCACCATGATCGAGGTAATCGATGACCGGCAGGCTAGCTGGTGAACATACGTAGCATTTAGCAGCTAAATACCGAGACCGGAGTTTGAAATGCATCAGAGGACGCGAACACGATTCTCTAGGAAGGATCTGGAAGTGCTTGATGCTGCAAGCGTTTGCTAGCATGTTAGCCATTGCATGAACGATGCGTTTGTGTCTGCTGGCAGATAAACTAACTTTAGGTCTCGATTCTTCAGGACTACGGCGATGCAAGGAGTGTGTTGGTTCGAGGTCGGGTCACCCTGAAGCTGCAGACCAACAAAGCAGCCATCAACATGGACGCTCAAACTACAGAGGTGCTAACGCTAGCTACGGCTAGCATCCGCGTTTGCTGCATCTATTCTCCGTTCAAGCTGTCCTCTTTTATTTGCAGATGGACCTCTTGATCTACCCGGAGCTGTGGCAGCAGCTGGACTCCAGTGCGCCCGTCTGGATCATCGTGGTGTCGGTCCTGGCTGGGGTTCTACTGCTGGCTGTGATCTGCCTGATGCTCTGGAAGGTACCTGAGATCTGAACACCTGCGCTCTGGTTATTTAGGATCAACTCCAGGGATCGATCCAAACGTGGTTCCATAAAATAATTGACCTGTGTCGTTATCGCCTCCTGGTTGGTAAAGTGCCGTTGTGTCGCCCCCTGCTGTTCAGTGTGGTTTCTTCAGGAGAGCCAACACCAGAGAGCTGTACCGGGCCAAGACCCAGAAAGCCCAGGTGAAGAGCCAGCCGTCGGAGGAGGACAGGCTGGAGGAGGAGCTCTGAGGCTGCCGTAAGGACCAGGGCCCGGCTCAAACCCGCCGCCTGGAGCCTTCCTGCCCCGGGCGGGGCAACCCGTTCACTCGTCCAGTCACTTAAGAATCATCACGGGTCTATGAAACCAGACTCCGCCCCCTACGGCATCTGCTGAAACGCCCCATCAGTCCTTTCGTTTGATCATTTTCCTCTGAAGTTATCTCTTTAATTAATTCAGAAATTCGGCGCCCTGATCATTTGGCTGAAAACCACTGCTCTAATCCTCCTGGTCCTCCTTTCAGAAGGTTCCCGTCCAACTTCCCGACCCAAGAAGCTCGTCCGTCTCAGCCTCTCAGCATTTTAGCGTCGCTCTATGAGAGCCTTTAGATCCTTCCTGCCTTTCCTGGTTCCTTTTGGCGGGTGGGCTGCTTCGGCGTGGACACGAGTCCCGGGCCGTCTCCGGTCGTCTCCCTGTTGCTGACGAGAATTCTTCTTTTCGTTGCAGTGCGGCTTCTTTGTGCGCCGGAGGGAGTGGAAGGCGGCGGCTCTGCACCAGGGGAGGATTCTGGGTAAAGAGAAGCAGCACACGGACGCTGACGGTTTCCTGATCCGAGATCAGCTCCCTTCATCCAGTAAGAGGAAGCCACCCAAACACTGGATCACCTCTTGGACAGAGACGCAGTGACGGTATCCATGGAAACAGATTCTGAATCGGACCAGAGCAACTTAACCAATCTTGAACCAAACCAGAACAATTCAACGTAGCCTTAACCAGAAAAACGCATCAAACGGGACCAAGAAAGACCAAAATACTGCCATTTAGTACCTGTAAAAGTATCGTCCTATATGTTGAGTGTTTTTGGACGCGATGGTTTTTCAGCTGACTTTGTCAACACCTTTAATATTATTACAGAACATTTATTATTTGAAATACTTCCTTTTTTATGTGGTTTTTATATCGGTGTGTGAACAGTTTTTCCCAGCATCCTCCTGGCCTCTGAGTCGGAACACATTCAAAGATCGTTGGACCAATCGAACAGGAAGTTGCATCCGGAGAGGCGAGCGTAGATTTCTAGCTGAAGGGCTAAATACAAACATTTAATGTGCGCCTTTAATAATCCAGCCGGCGCCGTCAGCGTTAATGTGATGTCATGTTTCAGTGTTGCCTTCAGGGTCAGACTGTGCCCGTAGGAAAAAACAACTGTTTTAGAAATCAAATGACTGTCATTGGTTTTCGTGTGCCTTTATAGTCTTTTTAACAGTGGATTTGTATTGTTGTGATATTTCTGGCAGCACTTGAACGCATCACGTGTCTGTGTGACGTTTGTCTTTACTGTTCGTTTCCTGTTTGTCGATGACGGTTGGATATTTAGCTGCCATGAGGCGTTCAGGGTCCGTCTGCTCTTAAACGTGGATTTACACTCGTATTAAACCAAAAGTGACGATGTCATCATTGTTGGTGTGTGTTGAGACTAAATGTGTCGCTGCTCGTGTTTACGGTTCTGATTTAAATACGTTCAAATGGACTTTTTCCACTTTTTGTTTGAGGGATTTGTTCTGTTAGCTGACTGGTTACACCCATTTAGCCCCGCCCTTTAAACAGGAAGTCTCACTGAGATGGGATCCTACCACTTCCTGTCTGTACCGGTGTTGTGTGAATGCTCGCCGTGGAGTCACCGCCTTCGTGTTCACATAAAGTTTAATTCAAATGGCAAAAGTTCCAGTTTCTGTTTCACATCGCCGGGTCTCCGCGACACCTGAGCAGAAACGTCTCCCATCATGCACCACTGTCACAGCCCTCTACGATGCAGTCAGAGCCCACTCTTCATCGTGGTCCCGCTCCTCATCCGGGGGAAACTGGTTCACCTGAGAGACGGATCACGAGTCGTTTTAAAACGTGTACCTGAATGCACCACGGGAAGAGGCGGGGCATTAAAGCGCTCACCTGGATGAGTCCTTCGATCTGCTGAGGTAGAAACTGATCCGAGGTCTGTTTCAGCTCCACCATCACCTTACCGTTACCTACAAACGCAGCGAGGTGTTCGTCACGTGGGCGGGGTCAGTTCACAGCGACGGTACACGCCAGTAGTATCCTACCTAGTACTACGAGTAGTACTGCGCTGAAGGCGTGGACCAGAGCCTTCTCTCTGACCCGTCTCTGAAGTTTACACCGCGTGTCGAGCAGAACCTCTGGACCTGCAGAGAACAACAGGAACACCTGTGTGCCGCTGAGCCGCGCACACACACACACACACACACACACACCCACACACACACCTGTGCAGGTGAAGCAGTCCTCCACCACTGCTGCAGCTCTGGTCGTCTTTCCATGATGAGGGAAAGAGAGCTGCATCAGACAGCCGAACTTCAGCGTCCTCCGCCTGGCTGCTCCTTCCTCTTCCTCTTCCTCTTCCTCTTTGTCGAGGAGCTCCTTCAGCTGAAGAACGGAGACACAGACAGGAAGTCGCCGGTTCTCTCACCTCACCTGAAGGTAAAGGTATTCTGTAACAGAATACGTTTCTCACTGTAATGATGTCAGAGGTCCAACCACCGAATCCCAGGCAGTGATTGGCCAGTTCCAGGCAGTGGGCGTGGCTTAGGGATCTGGTGCTGTTTGACAAAAAGTGGGGAGTTTGTTTGGAGCTCAGCTTCACCTAAATGCGCGCACACACACACACACACACACACACACGCACACACGCACACACAGAGTTATAAAACCCGTCTACAGAAATCTGATCGTCTGCTGATGACGGTTGGGGGCGGGGTCAGTGATCAACCGTGTTCGTTTGTTTACAGGAGCTCAAACTGACAAAGTTCTGACATTCCTGCACCATGTGGATCCAGATGATCCAGATTAAATGTGCAGCCACCTGTTCAGGTGCGTCACACTACTGGATTAGCAACAGAAGAAGAAGCCGTGTGGCCGGGAGAGCGACGACCTTGAGCGGCGAGCTCTGGAACAGGAAGCGTCCGTCCGTCTGCCGTTGAGCCCTCGAGGCCTGGGCGGCCGAGTAGAACTTGACGAGGGCGTAGAACCCGGGCGGGTGGAGCGGTGCGTTCGGACACACCTTCAGCAGGTAGAGGGGGCCGAAGGCTGAGAAGGCGCCGTACAGGCCGTCCTGAGGGGCAGAACACACGCCAGTCACCGCCGACGCGTCACATGACCCACCCACCTGATCCAGGGGACTCACGTAGATGTGGGCCTCAGAGAGCTCCGGCTGGAGGCCCCACACAAACAGAGTCTTGTTGTTCTCCTCGGGGACCCGGAACTCCAGGATGTCCACCTCCATCCCGCCTGTAAAGCAGACATCCCCTTTTTATTTGTATTAAAACATTACTCCAGTAATGATCTTGGTTATATTCCAATCGTTATTGCCTAATAAATCAATCCCGTTCACCGCCACCAGAGGCTCGAACCTCGAACCTTCGCTATGCGTATCGAGCCGGTGCGCAACTCTCGCGCGACTTCCGGCGACCCGAACCTTCCTAAAATCGATCACCGAGTGTGAACTGAACTTTATGTAACCTATCGCTGACCGACGTTGATCCGATCGGGTCACGTGTCCTCCTTCGCTTACCTGTCCGCTGCTCGCGTCTGTTTGCTAAAGCTAACTCGCAGTCACTTCCGTGTTTACATTTACCGGACTTCCGCAAGAGAGGCGGGTCCTACTATTGTAACCAATGACCATGGAGTTATGAGTGACGACATCTCAATCAGGCCAATTACGACGTCGTACTCTTTACGAACGCTCATATAAGATAAATTATTTAATACAGCGCTTGTTTAGTTTTACAATCTGTTGATTTATCGATTTGGTCATAAAGTTAAACTATTTTATATTTAATGGCACCTTTATGACGTTTTTCATGAAACAGTTATAATGCGTAAAACAAGCTTTTGGCATCAACAGAAGAGTTATTTAATATTAAATATTTGTATTTACCATATTTCTAGTATTACCTATTGCAATACGGCAAAAATGAATGACGTAATGAATTCGCCTGTTTATCTTGCACGTTCTCATTAAGGTGTAGAAACAACACACACTGACGTCACAATGTGTATCCACTGCGGATTGGTTTCCGTCCTTATGAGAAAGTGAAAACTTGGCAAAAGAAAGCGAAAACGAGGCTGACGTCATTCTTTCCGCGAGAGTAACCGGAAACAAACGAAATGGTCTTCAGAATAAAAGTATGCGGTCACGGCAAACAACTTTGCGTCACGTCCAAGCTCCCTGTGACACAACCAACAAATTTAAATAATGTAAAACTCCCGTTCTCATGTCTGCTCGGTTAAACTTTAGCCTTTATTCGGCCAAGAACTGAAGTGCAATCTCTTATTTTGTAGAGACGTGTAAGACTTTCTTCCTTCGAACAGCAGGTTTGAAAAATGAAAGAAGGGACTTCACAGCAAAATAAACCCACGATACCTGACGCATCGTTGACTTCGTGAATGAAATAGAACATTAATTCCTGATGTTTATCTTGCCTTCCAGTATTTCATCATTATATATTATTTGATTTATTCAATAGGTTCTTTATTTGTTTCTAATTTCTAGATTTCCTTATTGTTTTCTTCTTATAATTTACTCTACTCAACTCTGACTTTTTTTTTATTAAACGCAACTAAACTAAACTAAAGTCGGATTCTGTTTTTTGTACACTTTGAAACTGAATATTATTATTTATTTTTATTTATTTATTTATTTATTTGTTTCAAGCAGAATAAAAATTAAAAACAAAACAAAATTATACTTTTTTGCGTACAAGAAACCATACATCGACTAAAGAAACAAAAACCCAACAAATATGTCCAAAACAACCACCAAAGTTCATGTACACAAAAGTAGCAAATAATACATTATATAGTGCTTGAAAAGGAGTGGGAAGAAGAAAAACTTGAATATAAAATATATCGATTGTCAAAAGTGGTAAAATTCATGCATGGATTTTTTAAAATTATAGGTAATAATGCTAATAATAATAATGAATAATTAAATAATTAAAAGACTGTACAGGTTAGGTTTAGGAGTGTGTTTATGGGTGTGTGTGTGTGCGTGTGTGTGCGGGTGTGTGCGTGGTTGTAATAGGAAAGGGAGAGTAGAAAGAATTTGGGACTTTTTGCCTTTCAGCCTGGTTTGCTATAAAAGTCCTTCCCAGCATCATGTTAGATAAACTGGCACGGAGCGTTCAGGCACCATCACCGTCCTCGTCCTCGTCCTCGTCCTCGTCATCATCATGTTCGCCTGGATCAACCTGCTCTTCCTCTGCTGCACCCTGAGTCCCGCCCTCTGCTGTGATTGGCTCAAACACTATGGCCACCTGAGCAACTCCACTCGGAGTCTCCTCCACGTCATGGTGAGTAGAGCGATACGGGTCCCGGGGGAAGCTCAGGGGTCCCCGATGATGTTTTGGGTTTGGACGTCCTGATCAGGTTTCTGGGGTCAGCAGGCAGATAAGTTTATCAAGTCAGTTTATCAAGTCAGTTTATCAAGTCAGTTTAACAAGTCAGTTTATCAAGTCAGTTTATCAAGTCGTCATCTAAAGATCAAACCTTCAGTGATATATCAAACTAAAAAGAATTATTATCGTTCAACCACAATCAGTCCAGATAATCCCTCTTTCTGTCTGACAGACATTAATTAGTGAAAATAAGATTGTATCGCGTTTTCTGCTGTTTTAAACAACCACAAAATACAGGATCAGTATCAGATCTACAATCAGGGGTCTCCCAAAAACACAAACATTACAGCTAATAAAATGATATCATGGTTAGCTTCACCATCGGTACACCAGTAGAACACTAAATACACCAGTAAAACACTAAATACACCAGTAAAACACTAAATACACCAGTAGAACACTAAATACACCAGTAGAACACTAAATACACCAGTAAAACAATAAATGCACCAGTAAAACACTAAATACACCAGTAAAACACTAAATACACCAGTAAAACACTAAATACACCAGTAATACACTAAATACACCAGTAGAACACTAAATACACCAGTAAAACACTAAATACACCAGTAAAACACAAAATACACCAGTAATACACTAAATACACCAGTAAAACACTAAATACACCAGTAGAACACGAAATACACCAGTAAAACACTAAATACACCAGTAGAACACTAAATACACCAGTAGAACACTAAATACACCAGTAAAACACTAAATACACCAGTAAAACACTAAATACACCAGTAAAACACTAAATGCACCAGTAGAACACTAAATACACCAGTAAAACACTAAATACACCAGTAATACACTAAATACACCAGTAAAACACTAAATACACCAGTAGAACACTAAATACACCAGTAATACACTAAATACACCAGTAGAACACTAAATACACCAGTAAAACACTAAATACACCAGTAAAACACTAAATACACCAGTAATACACTAAATACACCAGTAGAACACTAAATACACCAATAAAACACTAAATACACCAGTAGAACACTAAATACACCAGTAGAACACTAAATACACCAGTAGAACACTAAATACACCAGTAATACACTAAATACACCAGTAAAACACTAAATACACCAGTAGAACACTAAATACACCAGTAAAACACTAAATACACCAGTAGAACACTAAATACACCAGTAGAACACTAAATACACCAGTAATACACTAAATGCACCAGTAAAACACTAAATACACCAGTAATACACTAAATGCACCAGTAAAACACTAAATACACCAGTAATACATACACTAAATACACCAGTAAAACACTAAATACACCAGTAGAACACTAAATACACCAGTAATACACTAAATACACCAGTAAAACACTAAATGCACCAGTAAAACACTAAATACACCAGTAATACACTAAATACACCAGTAATACATACACTAAATACACCAGTAAAACACTAAATATACCAGTAGAACACTAAATACACCAGTAGAACACTAAATACACCAGTAATACACTAAATGCACCAGTAGAACACTAAATACACCAGTAAAACACTAAATACACCAGTAGAACACTAAATACACCAGTAGAACACTAAATGCACCAGTAAAACACTAAATACACCAGTAGAACACTAAATACACCAGTAGAAAACTAAATACACCAGTAAAACACTAAATACACCAGTAGAACACTAAATACACCAGTAGAACACTAAATACACCGGTAATACACTAAATGCACCAGTAATACACTAAATACACCAGTAAAACACTAAATACACCAGTAGAACACTAAATACACCAGTAATACACTAAATGCACCAGTAAAACACTAAATGCACCAGTAAAACACTAAATACACCAGTAGAACACTAAATACACCAGTAATACACTAAATGCACCAGTAAAACACTAAATGCACCAGTAATACACTAAATGCACCAGTAAAACACTAAATACACCAGTAGAACACTAAATACACCAGTAAAACACTAAATACACCAGTAGAACACTAAATACACCAGTAATACACTAAATGCACCAGTAGAACACTAAATACACCAGTAAAACACTAAATACACCAGTAGAACACTAAATACACCAGTAAAACACTAAATACACCAGTAGAACACTAAATACACCAGTAGAACACAAAATACACCAGTAGAACACTAAATACACCAGTAGAACACTAAATACACCAGTAAAACACTAAATGCACCAGTAAAACACTAAATACACCAGTAATACATACACTAAATACACCAGTAAAACACTAAATACACCAGTAGAACACTAAATACACCAGTAATACACTAAATACACCAGTAAAACACTAAATGCACCAGTAAAACACTAAATACACCAGTAATACACTAAATACACCAGTAGAACACTAAATACACCAGTAGAACACTAAATACACCAGTAAAACACTAAATACACCAGTAAAACACTAAATACACCAGTAGAACACTAAATACACCAGTAAAACACTAAATACACCAGTAGAACACTAAATACACCAGTAGAACACTAAATACACCAGTAGAACACTAAATACACCAGTAATACACTAAATACACCAGTAGAACACTAAATACACCAGTAGAACACTAAATACACCAGTAGAACACTAAATACACCAGTAAAACACTAAATACACCAGTAGAACACTAAATACACCAGTAAAACACTAAATACACCAGTAGAACACTAAATACACCAGTAGAACACTAAATACACCAGTAGAACACTAAATACACCAGTAGAACACTAAATACACCAGTAATACACTAAATGCACCAGTAGAACACTAAATACACCAGTAGAACACTAAATACACCAGTAAAACACTAAATGCACCAGTAAAACACTAAATACACCAGTAATACATACACTAAATACACCAGTAAAACACTAAATACACCAGTAGAACACTAAATACACCAGTAATACACTAAATACACCAGTAAAACACTAAATACACCAGTAAAACACTAAATGCACCAGTAAAACACTAAATACACCAGTAATACACTAAATGCACCAGTAAAACACTAAATACACCAGTAGAACACTAAATACACCAGTAAAACACTAAATACACCAGTAGAACACTAAATACACCAGTAATACACTAAATGCACCAGTAGAACACTAAATACACCAGTAAAACACTAAATACACCAGTAGAACACTAAATACACCAGTAAAACACTAAATACACCAGTAGAACACTAAATACACCAGTAGAACACAAAATACACCAGTAGAACACTAAATACACCAGTAGAACACTAAATACACCAGTAAAACACTAAATGCACCAGTAAAACACTAAATACACCAGTAATACATACACTAAATACACCAGTAAAACACTAAATACACCAGTAGAACACTAAATACACCAGTAATACACTAAATACACCAGTAAAACACTAAATGCACCAGTAAAACACTAAATACACCAGTAATACACTAAATACACCAGTAGAACACTAAATACACCAGTAGAACACTAAATACACCAGTAAAACACTAAATACACCAGTAAAACACTAAATACACCAGTAGAACACTAAATACACCAGTAAAACACTAAATACACCAGTAGAACACTAAATACACCAGTAGAACACTAAATACACCAGTAGAACACTAAATACACCAGTAATACACTAAATACACCAGTAGAACACTAAATACACCAGTAGAACACTAAATACACCAGTAGAACACTAAATACACCAGTAAAACACTAAATACACCAGTAGAACACTAAATACACCAGTAAAACACTAAATACACCAGTAGAACACTAAATACACCAGTAGAACACTAAATACACCAGTAGAACACTAAATACACCAGTAGAACACTAAATACACCAGTAATACACTAAATGCACCAGTAGAACACTAAATACACCAGTAGAACACTAAATACACCAGTAAAACACTAAATGCACCAGTAAAACACTAAATACACCAGTAATACATACACTAAATACACCAGTAAAACACTAAATACACCAGTAGAACACTAAATACACCAGTAATACACTAAATACACCAGTAAAACACTAAATGCACCAGTAAAACACTAAATACACCAGTAATACACTAAATACACCAGTAGAACACTAAATACACCAGTAGAACACTAAATACACCAGTAAAACACTAAATACACCAGTAAAACACTAAATACACCAGTAGAACACTAAATACACCAGTAAAACACTAAATACACCAGTAGAACACTAAATACACCAGTAGAACACTAAATACACCAGTAGAACACTAAATACACCAGTAATACACTAAATACACCAGTAGAACACTAAATACACCAGTAGAACACTAAATACACCAGTAGAACACTAAATACACCAGTAAAACACTAAATACACCAGTAGAACACTAAATACACCAGTAAAACACTAAATACACCAGTAGAACACTAAATACACCAGTAGAACACTAAATACACCAGTAGAACACTAAATACACCAGTAGAACACTAAATACACCAGTAATACACTAAATGCACCAGTAGAACACTAAATACACCAGTAGAACACTAAATACACCAGTAGAACACTAAATACACCAGTAAAACACTAAATACACCAGCAAAAATACTTGTGTCAACTTGAGATCCGTGAAATGACTTTTCGCCTGTTTTCTTTCAGGGAGATCCGCTGACCGAACAGACGAGTCCAGTTCATTTCCCCTCCAGGCTTTACAGCAACATACGGAAGGCTGGGGTAAATCCATCCATCATCCATCATCCATCCATCATCCATCCATTATCCATCATCCATCCATCATCCATCCATCATACATCCATTATCCATCCATTATCCATCATCCATCCATCATCCATCCATCATCCATCCATCATCCATCATCCATCCATTATCCATCATCCATCCATCATCAATCCATTATCCATCATCCATCCATCATCCATCCATCATCCATCCATCATACATCATACATCCATCCATTATCCATCATCCATCCATCATCCATCCATCCATCATTCATCCATCCATTATCCATCCATCATCCATCCATCATCCATCCATTATCCATCCATCATCCATCATCCATCCATCATACATCCATTATCCATCCATTATCCATCATCCATCCATTATCCATCATCCATCCATCATCCATCCATTATCCATCATCCATCCATCATCCATCCATCATACATCATACATCCATCATCCATCCATTATCCATCATCCATCCATCATCCATCCACCATACATCCATTATCCATCCATTATCCATCATCCATCCATCATCCATCCATTATCCATCCATTATCCATCATCCATAAATCATACATCCATTATCCATCCATTATCCATCATCCATCCATCCATCATCCATCATCCATCATCCATCCATTATCCATCCATCATCCATCCATTATCCATCCATCATCCATCCATCATCCATCATCCATCCATCATACATCCATTATCCATCCATTATCCATCATCCATCCATTATCCATCATCCATCCATCATCCATCCATTATCCATCATCCATCCATCATCCATCCATCATACATCATACATCCATCATCCATCCATTATCCATCATCCATCCATCATCCATCCACCATACATCCATTATCCATCCATTATCCATCATCCATCCATCATCCATCCATTATCCATCCATTATCCATCATCCATAAATCATACATCCATTATCCATCCATTATCCATCATCCATCCATCCATCATCCATCATCCATCATCCATCCATTATCCATCCATCATCCATCCATTATCCATCCATCATCCATCCATTATCCATCATCCATCCACCATACATCCATTATCCATCCATTATCCATCCATTATCCATCCATCATCCATCATCCATCCACCATCCATCCATTATCCATCCATTATCCATCCATTATCCATCCATTATCCATCCATCATCCATCCATTATCCATCATCCATCCATCATACATCCATTATCCATCCATTATCCATCATCCATCCATCATCCATCCATCATCCATCCATCATACATCATACATCCATCATCCATCCATTATCCATCATCCATCCATCATCCATCCATTATCCATCATCCATCCATCATCCATCATCCATCCATCATCCATCCATCATCCATCATCCATCCATCCACCATCCATCCATCCATCATCCATCCATCATCCATCCATTATCCATCATCCATCCATCCATCATCCATCATCCATCCATCATCCATCTCTAATTGAGACTAGCTATACGTTATTAGTAAATTAAGAACCTGGATTTCACATCTCTCTCTCTCTCTCTCCAGGTGGAGTCCCAGTTGTCTTTCGTGAGAGACAGTCTAAAGATGATTCTGGATCTTTATCGCCATGACAACCACTCCTCCTTCACTTGGGACACTGACAAGTATGATGGCTTCCTGAGGAGCGTGGCGAGGCAGCTCGACGGACTCAACTCTTGTGTGAGTAGACGGCGAAACGCGGTTCGACTTGTTTAACGTTTAAACTCCGAACACACTGACGTCCTGTCGTTGACTTCAGGTGCCGCCCAACCGGGCGCCGGCCCGAGGCCTGAGGCGGTACTACAGGAAGCTGAGACGGACTCTGTACCGCACTGTAAGTACCGGGCCTGCCGTGGATCCAGCGTGAGCGGCGTGGAGTTCACCTGTGGGGCCGAGGCAGCGGCGCTGACTGCGTTCTGTGTACAGGGGGGCGGCGCCGAGTCCTGGGAGCTGATCCGGAAGGAAACAAAGCGGCACCTGGACCAGCTGGACCTGCTGATAGCCGTCATCCGGAACCACTTCACAGCAGTTTGAGACCAGAGAGTCGTCATTTTGATTAATGTTATTTATTATTATTATTTATTTATATATTTATTATTTATTAAACTGTTTAAGGAGTCTGGGCTTTACTTGAAGATTTTTTATCTGACAACAATAAAAGGAAATAGTTGTGAATGTTCAATGTTCAATTCATTAGTGTCTGACTAGATCTAATGTAAATAAAGGATTCCTTTCAGCCAATCAGAGAACAGATTTGTGGTCATGTGACCAGCATGCCTCCACCTCCATCTGTGCTGCTGCTAGCGATGCTAATCTGGAAGCTAACAGACGTACACTTCCTGCTGAGGGTACGTCAACATAAGAAACGGCAGAAAGCAAACTTCATTCAGACGTTTATTATAAACATTTTACGGTAATAAAATCATATAATCACAAGACTAAACGCGTCATGAATCATCTCTGTTGATGTGATTATTTAAATGTCATCATATTTGTCTAAATCATGATTTATTTTTGAGTTGAATTTTAATGTGAAAATGTATAAATTCTCATAGAATAATTCTAATAAATCAGTTTGTGCTGAAGCTAGGGAGTAACAGAATTAATCCAGAGGACGTTCTTCAGATCAACAATAATTATTCTCTTCTGATTCAGATTATTAAATTATTATTATTATATTATCGAGAGGGGGCGGGGCTACTCTCTATACACAAGACTGAACATAGTTTTCAGGGAAGAAGCCTCTGTTGCCATTGACGAACCCCTCCAACCAGCCGTTGTCACGGCGACGGGTCAGGGAGACGACATCACCCCCGGTGAGCGACAGGTCTTAAAATGGTCCAGCGCCACCACTGGACACAGAGAAGAACTGCACTTACATACAGAAATATCTGTACGAGTCTGTTCACCATGTAGACGTAGCGAGTACTACTGGTAATACTATCACTACGGGTAATACGAGTACCTTTCATCAGTGTCCACTGGTGGAGGCGGGGCTGGCATGATGTCATCAAATCCAACACCATCGTCCAGCAGGAGAGGAGGGGGAAAAGCTGGGATCTCCAGATCTACGTGAACATCAGAGAGCTGTCATTGGACGGTCAGGTTCAAGGGGGCGGGGCTTCGTAAAGACGAACAGCTCGTTCAGGGCTACTGCTGTTAAAGCAGCTACTGCAGCTACAGTACCTCTGCTAGTACTAGTACTGCTACTAGCAGTACCAGTATTACTCGTGTGTTTTCTTACCCAGGTGTTCAAGGCGAGCAGGTAGGCAGAGCCGAGATGAGGAAGAGGAGGGGCTGGGAGGAGCGTGGGGCGGAGGGTAGGAGGGGGGAGGGGGGATCGTCACTGACAGACAGACAGACAGGCAGACAGACAGAATCAGAGTCAGCGGGGTCACCTGCTTGTCCTGGAAACATCTGGAATGTTCTAAATCTCCTGGAACCTCCCCGAAGCAGAACAAGGGGCCCGGGTTCCTGCTTAAAGAACCCAGGCAGAACAAGGGGCCCGGGTTCCTGCTTAAAGA
The DNA here is from genome assembly GCF_040956055.1 of Brachionichthys hirsutus. Taxonomy (NCBI): domain Eukaryota; kingdom Metazoa; phylum Chordata; class Actinopteri; order Lophiiformes; family Brachionichthyidae; genus Brachionichthys; species Brachionichthys hirsutus. Next base: position 576,969 of record NC_090912.1, read on the forward strand.
ACCCAGACAGAACAAGGGGCCCGGGTTCCTGCTTAAAGAACCCAGGCAGAACAAGGGGCCCGGGTTCCTGCTTAAAGAACCCAGACAGAACAAGGGGCCCGGGTTCCTGCTTAAAGAACCCAGACAGAACAAGGGGCCCGGGTTCCTGCTTAAAGAACCCAGGCAGAACAAGGGGCCCGGGTTCCTGCTTAAAGAACCCAGACAGAACAAGGGGCTCGGGTTCCTGCTTAAAGAACCCAGACAGAACAAGGGGCCCGGGTTCCTGCTTAAAGAACCCAGGCAGAACAAGGGGCTCGGGTTCCTGCTTAAAGAACCCAGACAGAACAAGGGGCTCGGGTTCCTGCTTAAAGAACCCAGGCAGAACAAGGGGCTCGGGTTCCTGCTTAAAAAACCCAGACAGAACAAGGGGCTCGGGTTCCTGCTTAAAGAACCCAGGCAGAACAAGGGGCCCGGGTTCCTGCTTAAAGAACCCAGGACCTACTCGAGGGTTCTTGTGGGGGTTCCAGCACACCTGACTCTGGAACCTTCCTAAAGTTCCTACCACATCCCCAAATGTCCCCAGACCCGTGTCCACCAGCCGGGGCAACGTCAGATCCTTCAGCTTACATGATTGGACAGCAGGCAGGAAGAGAGAGCGCGCGTTTCGGCAGCGAGAGGCGGGGCCAGAGCGGACCCGTAGAGACAGAGAACGGGTGGCTGGGGCAAGCGGCGGTGACAAATCTTCCCGGGAGGTCGGACAGCTGAAGGCATCACAGAAGAAGAAACACAAGAGAATACCACAAAAGAAGAAGCTTAACAGAACAGAATGAAGCGGTAAAGGGACAGTTCGTCCAGAAATAAAGTCCAGTAAACATTCGGCTCTGTGTTCCATTGGTATGGCTGTGACCAAAATGTTAGCTTAGCATCTTAGCCATACGTTCACATACCAGATGTGTTCATCAGACAGACAGACAGACAGACAGGTACCAGCTATGTCCTGGTTGGGTAGAGGTGGAGGGGGCGGGGCTGGCAGTTCTGAGCTGTCATTGGTCGCTGGAGGGAAACAATCATCATCAGAGGGAGGAGGCGGAGGGGGAGGAGAGGGAGCGGGGACGCTGGTCTCCTCCTCCACTAATCAGAAAGAGGAAGTGTGATGTCATTGTGATGTCATTGTGATGTCATTGTGATGTCACCGATTTGAACCGGAAACAGATCCCAACAGACATGTCACACCTGTCTCAAGGATAAGGGGCGGAGCCTGTGGAGGATTGCTCAGGAGCGGTGGCGGAGGAGGAGGGGGCGGAGCCACCACATCAGCTGCTGAATCAGGTTCAGGAGGCGGGTCTGAGGTATTTGTGACCTCATTATCCTGAGATGACTGTTCACTGGTTGTAGGAGGCGGAGGCATGCTGTGAACAAGCAGCGTAGCGATGATGTCACACTCGGGCGGAGCTTCAGGAATGGTGGGCGGGGGAAACGGGCGTCCCAAAACTGGACCTGAAATTCAAACAATACTGGAAAATTCACTGAAACGACAAATGAATAATCAGCAGAGTCATCCAGGTCCAGAGGCTGTGTGGTAGTACTGGTAGTACTACTAGTACTAGTAGTACTA